>NW_022196898.1:16013309-16074920 GCF_008632895.1 Mastomys coucha
GACTTCTCACCAGAGACTATGAAAGCTAGAAGATCCTGGGCAGATGTCATACAGACCCTACAAAAACATAAATGCCAGCCCAGGCTACTATACCCAACAAAACTCTCAATTACCATAGATGGAGGAAACAAGATATTCCATGACAAAACAAAATTTACACAGTATCTTTCCAGCCCTACAAAGGATAATAGATGGAAAAAATCAATATAAGGAGCAAAACTACACCCTAGAAGAAGCAAGAAAGTAATCTTTCAACAAATCCACACAAACCTAATTCCACCTCTTACAACAAAAACAACAGGAAGTGACAATTACTTTTTCTTAATATCTTAATATGAAAATTAATATTACCAACATATCCTAATCAATTGAAATCCAGTAATATGAGAAATTACAAATTTGTTGTCATCCAATGGTCTCTCTAATTTGGTAATTGGAGAAACAAGTCCAATATTGTACAATCTATATACACTTTCAGCTTGTTTGTTTGTGACAGTGTCTGGCTATGTACAACATAAGGGTCTTAAGATCTTATTTCTCCTATCTCAGCCTCTCTATTAGTAGTATTGTTTATTTCATGTTTTTACACTATACTATGGTTTTCAGAATAGCTTATATATTTTAAAAGTATTTTTATACCCAAAAGAAACATAGACGATTAACTAGGGAGGTGGCTTGTAAGGGAACTACAAAGAGTGAGACTGAATGCTTTGCTTGAGTTTGGAACTCTTGTATCAAGTTTGAAGAAGAGAACTTTATAAGTTACTCTTTCTCTGAGATGAATGGTTTTCCAAATTATCACAGTTAGTGAACCAAATTTTACCCTCACCTAATGTCTGTGCTACCCTCCAAGCAGAACCATTGTTCATTTAAAATGGTGAATGACGTATGGATAGACCATCTAAATACATATACCATTTCTTAATGAACGTAACCTGTTCTTTGTGGACTGAGAATAAAGTCACTTACTCAAGTCAAATAGCTTTGACCATAGCAGGAAATCTGTATCCAAAAATCGAGCCTACAATTCATTTCTTGGTGCAGCAGAACTATCAACTCTCAGCTTAGCTATGATGGAGGTAAAATCCTTTGGTGATGTGAGGGTTATTGAAGTACAGCCTTATTATAATGAAATCCAATGTCTAAAAATTGTTATTATTTTGGGCTTGTACCACAGTAAGAGCCAAGATTTTAAACTCTACTAAATACAAAACAAACAAACAAAAAGATAGCAATTTACTAACCAAATGATCTGTTTTGACACAGTAAAATTCTGCTGAAAAATTACAGAAATTTCCTCGAACTGTCTATAGAAACTCTGAAACTGTGGAACTACCATTTCAAACGATCGGCACTTTACTTGGCCAGAATGATCTGCTTTTTAAAGTGTCACTACCACAGAAGGACACCTAAAAGATCTGCAGCTGCCTGACCTCATAGCCATGCCCACATTCTACTTAAATACTTGAATAAAAGTTGATTAATTAAGGCAGAACAATACTTGATCTGCACTTTCTGCGCAGAACATCTTAAATCACACAGCAGAGGACATCACCTCAAGCGAGAAGGGGAAAAGGAAACAAGGGAGGCAGAAGAGCCTGGCTGGGTTAGGATGCACAAGGACAAGACTGGCTCACTCCCCATGACCCTTCAGCTGTGGGTGAGAGACTGCCACTCACCTGACTGTTGACCCCTGATTTAGCATACATCATCTGCTTCTTGGACCCAGCCTATGCTTGCATGTTCTGAATATAATTTTCAGAAAGAAAGCATTTATTTGTATTGGGACAGAAAGTTTGAGAACACTTTGAGCTTAGTTATGGTTTGTTCTACAGGGGTTTACATACTTGGTGGGACTTAGTCTTCAAAAGAATACTATTTAGAGGTGGTAGAACCTTTGAGAGGTTGGTCGTGGGAGTACTTTCCTCAGTAGGGACTAACACATATCTTGAGAGTCAATTGGGTCTCCCAAGCCTAGGGTGGGATTGATAATTAAACAAAGAATGGGCTGTAATAAAGCAAGGCCATTGTATATGTATTATCATAGGATTATAAATGGTGCTTAGGAGAAAGAAGGAAGGTAGAGTTTCTGGTGGTATATAGAAGTAGGGTACCGTCACATGCTTAAGCCACATGCTTTAAAAAGACTTAAAGCAGAAATAGAGATGGCTTGGTAGGATGAGCTGCAGTCCAGTTGATCCATCCACAAAGTGTCCAGGTACCCCTCGATTTGGCCATATTCGTACATATTGCTTCTAGGCAGAGATTTTTCACTCAGGGGAAGAGAGATAACAAGAAATCAGACCTTCCTTCTGGCACACACACACACACACACACACACACACACACACACACACACAACTTTCTAAACTCACTTTCTCATTGTTCACGAAGTTAATTATTTTACAAATTTGACTCAAAGGACACAGAAGCCACTGGCCTTCGATTGTTCCTGTGACTGTTGGTTTGTCTGAGACCTTTAGTTATGCTCTTCTGAGATGAGAAAGCCATCATGACTCTGAAAGACACCACTATTCCCATATCAGCATCACTACTTTGTGCAGCAGCCTGTGATGTCACCCCCACCCCCATAAACTGATGTCTTTCCTACACACAGGACCATGAGCTGAGCCTCAGATATTTTGTTAGCAACCTAAACAGGACTAAGAAAGAACCCATGCCTAGATGAGAAGTGTAATTTGTGAGTGAGTCGAAGGAGAAATTTTATCCAATTGTTTCTAAAAGACTTTGATATGGTTCCGTACAATGGTTGTGAGGTAAAATCCATTAGAGATGCAGAAGTCTGTCTTACATTTGGAGATGTATGGGGTATGCGCATGTGTTGGGTATGTGTGGAGTTCAGAAGGTAATTTTCAGGAGTCAACCCTCTCTTTTCCACCATGGGTTCTGGAAACTGACTTCAGGTTGTCAGGCTTTCCAGCAAGGCCATCTTGCTGGCCCCTGTGTCCATTTATTTAAAGTTGCCCCTCTTTCTCTAGATTCACCAACTCAATGTTGATTAGAAAAAGACACTTTCCTTTAGGGCAAGCCTTGGCTACTAGAACTTTTTCCTCACCTTCCCTTTCTCATACATGCATGTCACAGTCAATTTTCTGTGTCACTTTGACCAGATAAAGAATAACCAGGTAGCTGGTAAGAGGTAATTTTTGGCCTCCTATGTACTTCTGCACCTACACACATGCATATATGCATATGTACCACACATACACTCACCACATAAATATACATCACATATTCATACACACACACAATTAATGAAATATATGCACAATACTGGTAAAGAAACTAGATACTAAAGGTTACCATATTCAAAAACTAGGACACAATCATTTTTAAAGAGAATATTGAGAAAGCAAGTGTCCTATATCTCACTGCCAACATTTCCTCCCTGGCAGAATAGTGTAGAGAATGAACATAAATCTTAGATATCCCTCTCCCTGGCAGAATAGTGTAGAGAATGAACATAAATCTTAGATATCCCTCTTGACTCTTCTGACTTGGAGACAAATAAATTAAATTTTTATTTACGGGTGTGCGTGCCATATCTTTATGTGGAGGTACAAATGACAGTTGTGTGAGAGTCTGTTCTCTCCTCCCATCATGTGGGTCTTGGGGTCCTCATACGTGGTGGCAGGTCCCCTTAACTCTGAGTTGAATCATCAGCATAAAACATTATTTTATGGTTTAAAAAGTTCTTCTCTTTTACTCCTTGCTCATGTCTTGATTTCCTTGTACAGTCTCTTGGGGTAATGAAAATCATTTTCTTCTCATTGATAAATAAATATTGCATTAGGATTTATAAGCATGTTAACACTTTCTAACATCACACAATCCATGTAAAAGAAAGACATTCCTATCTTTGCTATTTACGAATTAGTTTTATGATTTTAGGAACATGCAGAGTAATAAATCATACCCAGCCCCCTTTCCCCCCAAAAAAAGCTGTCTGGGCAAAACAATTTTAAAAATAAATTTCAGTAATAAAAGTTAAAAAAAAATCTGATGAAAACAGATGTATCCTTTGTTTTGTATGAACCTCAAATTTTGTCATATGGCAAAAATGAAGGATAAATTGGACTGAGTTCAACCCTACATTTGGCATAGAATTCTCCTCTTGAAGAAAAAAAAAACAACAAAGTTTTTCCTTTATAAAGCAAGCATGGCTTAGACATATTTAAGGCCAGAACTTTCTAAGTCTTTCTCAAAAAGTTGTTTGAACAAAAAATGAGTTAGGATTTAAAATATTGACCAGAGGAAGAAAGGTAGCTTTACTACCTGTGGGATTTGAAAAAGTTGTGAGATTGTGCAAACTAAGACTTCGCTTTGATTGATTTTAAAGGGGAACATGACATAGTCTTTCACCAAATAACTTTTTCCAATTTATAATTATTTTCCCTGAAATAGAACTCAATATGACCATGTTTCTCTTTCACACCCCTCCCCGACTCCTGCTTGTTCTGGGTGGGAGTCTACTCACAAGCATCTTTTCATTGCTTTCGTCCCTCCAAACACTTACAGATCCTCAACTTTAGAGAAGGCCACCTAATTTGAGCTTCAAACATAGTGTTCTGATTGATAACAGATTTAAGCGTTCTATAGTGCAGATTTACTTTCTAAAAACTGGGGGCTTGGGAATGTAGCCTCTGAAAGATAGACCTTTTGTGTGGATCCAGAATGTATTCCACTAGGCCAGAGTTTCCTCTCCCACAGCACAGGGTCCCCTCATGTAAATGACCTCTCATTGATTATCCTGAACAATGGGTCCACTATTTCTTTTGCTTTAATTAAACATTTTTTTAAAAGACCATTGGGGACACAGCACTGAAAAACTTCTGGTAAACTCAAAGCCGCAGACCATCCTTAATCATACAAGGATTTGCTGGGAAATGAGGGGCAAAACAAGAGTGAGAGAAAGTACATAATTAATGGGAACCAATTTAAGGAAAGATGCTGTTGTAGGTCCAAAAAGAAAAAAGAAGAAAAAGAAGAAGGAGGGAATGAGGGAAGGAAGGAGGGAAGGAAGGAGGGAAGGAAGGACAGAGGTAGGGCAGAGAGAGACAGAGAGACAGAAAGAGAGACAGAGACAGAAAGAGACAGAGACAGAGGCAGAGACAGCAAGAGGAAGAGAGACAGAGAGACAGAGAAGTACAGAAAGACAGAGAGGTAGAAAGAGACAGACTGAGAGAGAAAGAGGGAGAGGGAGAGAGAGACGAGAGAGAAAGAGAGAGAAAGCAAGAGTGAGTGAGCAAGCGAGAGAGAGATTGTACTTATTTTTTCTTAGGTCAAAGAAATAGGCATTTTTTTTTGTTCATCAATGAAAGCAACAACATAGTAAAAATTTCACTTAGTAAACTATATTCGTTACAATGGAACTTGCCACAATTTACTCATCACAGGATGTGTTCTGCTCATTATGCAATTAGATATATGGTACCCATTTTTCTTTGTATTCATTTCAAAACAAGTGGCCAGATGATTTACCAGTGGAAGTTGGGATATAACTTCCTACGTACAAGGTAGATTTGGGTGAGTACATTTTACTACTCATGGAGAAGGGTGAGGTAGAAAGGCCACATTGTTTTCAAATGGTAACCCTGGTATCTTGCCCATCATCCATGCAGCTTTGTCTGCTGCTGTTTATTAATTTTGTACCACAGCAACCACATTTTCACTGTGAGGTGCCTTATCTGAGTTAGCAGGGAATGAAGAAATGGATGGATAGAGGAAAACAAACTGCAGCTAATAGGATGGAGCTGTGACTTTTGAAGAGCTCTTTTCTGAAGCAAATAACTTCTACCCAAATTGCTTTCCATGTATCTAAGTGTTGGCTGTTGAGTAAAACAGCTCAGGAACAGCAAACATGGAACCCACATCTGGGATGGATGTCATGTCTGACCTCATCACTCTCCAAAGAAGAGCAGAGTCACCTCACGGTACCCAGGCTTCCACTGCATTTAGTCTATGGGATACTAAAATCCACGCCTCTCAGTTCGGTGCTCATTCTCACTTCCTGTGATGGACAGACGTAACATTGCCTTCAGGAAACATCTGTACTGTTACTGCTTCCCTCCCTCCTCCCTCCACCCCTTCAGAATAGTCTGTCTTTCCCAGTCATGAAGGAGTTGGTGGCCCCTATGTTCTGAATATTTATCTCCTAACAGTGTGTTGAAATGTAATCAGCACTCTAATGGTTTAATAATTTTTAAAATTTGAAGGCATGAGACCTTTAAGATGTGATGAGTCTGTAAGGTTAGGATCTGCTCTTATCAATGGAATAGTGACCCCCATGTTTGGGGTCAAACAAAAAAGAACGTCATAGTAAGTAATTACTTGCTATTTACTATATCTCTCTTGGTCTTGGGCTTCCTAGCTCAAGAACCATGAGTCAAGAGTTTCTGTTAATTATCGATTAACCAGCCTGTGGCATTCTATTATAGCAGTAATTCAATTTACAAGAAAAATTAAGCACAACTTAAACAAGAGCTTCTTTGGGCTTACATTGCTGAGGGCTATGTTACCTCACAGCAGGAAAGATGTGAAGGCAGGAACAGGAGGCAGCTGGTCACATATCCATAGTCAGGAAGCAGAGACCGATGAATGCCTGTGCTTAGCCTGCTTTCTGTCTTTTATTCAGCCTGAGACTTCAGTCTCTGGAAATATACCCACTACACTTATGGTAGGTAATTCCCTAGCTAAATTAATCTAAGACCTCGCAAAAATGCCCAGGCATTTGTTTCTATAGTGATTCTAAACCCTTCAAGTTGATCACAGTGAACATGCATTGCAGTGATGGGAGATAGGGAATTACTTCTTCACTTGTGTGAATTAATTGCTAGCTATTTAACCTGTGGGATCTGTGGAGCACTGGAAATGGAGAAATCTCCCCTGTCCAATTCCATTTGCTGACTCTCCATTCATTTCAGATTTCTTAAAGGAAACTGATTCATCATTTGCCTATTTCTTAAGAAAAACAAGCCAGTGTGAAGATATGAGGCTTTCCCCACCGTGACTGTGATCTCTCATGTGTATGCAATCATGCTGGACCATATAATGAACTATACAGCGTGGAAACAGTTCATGTGTCAGTCAGTCAGTTGCCTGGTATGTCTTTCCTGACAGGGCTTTAGTTCAGACCAGGTGAACCAGGACCAATTCTTCAACACACAACAAAGCAGAATCATGCTTAAATTTTCTGAAAATCAAGGAAGGATGAAATGTAACGTCAGTTCAAAACGGTCTAGCCATAGGTTTGCAGCAGAATGCATCTGTTTCCAGGTGCCCTCACATCTTTTGAGAACACAAATCTAATAAACACCTTTTACCTTGCCATGCAGGCTGTATGCAAAAGCTTCTTGGAGTTGTGTGAATGCTTCCAGGTTTTGCTTGTGCTATGATTTACCAAATATATTTTAAAAATTGAAATTAAAACTCAAGCAGTAGGGATATATTGTTTATGTTCCCTGAAATGGTTAATTAAGAACATCATATCCCATTATATAGGAAGGAAGGATGACTAAGAATTCTAAAAACATTACCTAGGAAGGGTCCACTCGTCAGCATGTTCACCATATGAGGGATACATACTTCCTATGTGAGCTGAGAAAACCACTCCCTCTCAAAGCACAGGCTGGAAATCTTTAACTTTGTACTGTCCAGTGCTTTGTTCAGAAAAAGGTGTGTAATAAATGTTCATAAATTCTCTTGTAAATAATATTTGTTAACTTTTCTCCCAGGCTCCTATGTATCTTACTGTTGTCCCAAATGATAACTTTTTCTTAAAGGTATTGGTTACTTACACTGAAACAAACTGTGTGGCTATGCCGCTTCAGAAATCATTATTTAATATCCACATTTGTTAATTATTTGTTGGAACTGTTTGTCCGTTCAGTTAATCTCCAGTTTCTTAGGAACTGGGACAAATGTAGGATTACTTGCTTATACTCTGCACAATATACTATTTTAAAAAAAAATAGACAATATATTATTTTAAAACCACCTGGGCAGAGTAGAGTGAGAACACAGGAATGGTCTGCTGATGAATGAGGGGTCTTCATAAGCTGGCTTCCATCCACTGCCGGCACCATCCATCTCCGTCCTGACCAATTTCATCTCATCCCCCAAGCCAGTGAAACTCTTCAGGGTTCCAGAAGATTCAGGGTTGAAACTCTGATTAGCAGGTACTATGGTATACCTTGTGTTTCCTGTGGATATTTTCTTCTTTTTCCAGAATTTTGTAATCTTACCGGCCAAATAAATAACACTGTCTCAAGCCCCCTATGTAGAGTTACTTCTTTCTTTTTTTGCCCAGTTCAAACTTAATAACAGAGTATAAAATTAAACTTCAGATTTCTGTTTACATCTCTTTTGTCCTATTCCCTATGAACTCTTCTAAGGCAGGACCACTGTTTTCTTTTTGATGTTATTTTTTATCACCTATAACAAGACCGGTGCTTACAGTCAGGGAGCAAGGAATATCAGCACTTTTATATGAATAGTATATATTCACTTTGTTAGCAGCTTACTCTTCCTATTATTAACAGAGTGAGTTCTTTCCATAATATAATTATAATAGTTCTGTTCAGAGACTGGAGTGCTGTTGACTGTTTCCCAATGGTCACGTGTGTTCTTGGTTTTCAACTTGACTGCATCTGGAATTAGCTAAAACACAAGTGGCTAGGCACACCTGTGTGGGATTTTTTTCTTGATTGAATTATTTGAAGTGGAAATAAACACACTAAATCCAAATCTTTCCAGGTGAAAAGATGCATCTTAAATCTGAGCCATACCTTCTGGTGGGAGCCTATACCAAGGGCATGGTAGAAGGAGGTGTTTGCTTCTTTGCCTGCTTGCTCACACGCTTGCTGGAAGCTTCAGTCCTTCAATAACACTAAAGCCTACTTCTTTGGAATTCCAGCTTATACTGAAGACCAGTTGAGGTGCCCAGTCTTGTGAACTGTAAGCCACTCAAATAAATCATATATATATATATATGTATGTATATATATATATATATATATATATATACTTTCCTCTAGAGAACCCTGACTTAACACACAGAGTTAGGTTCAATTCCCAGCAAAAATAAAAAGGAAGGAAGAAAAGCTATTTCTATTTCAGAAAAACAGATATCTTCTTCAACTGACGATGGTTTTGTAGATCACTGACAGCTGGCACCAACCAACAACTAACTAACTTCTAAATTAAAACAAACAAACAAACAAACGAACCTCTGCTTCTTTTTAACCAAGTTCACTATCCCTGGGGAAGCTGAGATTCCTGGTTGCAGCAGCTCTTTCCTCTAGTTTGACCATTACAGTCCTCCTGTTTTTCAGTCTTGATTTGCATACTGAAGGTGTTCATTGACAATCACTCCACTCTGCGGGCGGGATGTTTTAGACCAGCCAGGAAGAGGATGGTAATCTGCTTCTCAGTTGCCTTTGTCATTCTTTTCCTTTCCCTCCTGAAACTCTTTTGGTAGGACTTACCGGATGTCACAGACATGCAACCCAAGCAAAATGTGTGTCATTTGTCTATTTGAAAAGTGTCCATGACTCGGAGCCCAGAGAGGATGTAATAAGCATATCCTGGTGCTTGGCCAGGATATTCTAGCCAGTTAGAAAAACAAGACAGAGGGCACAAGGCTTAACACCTGTGACGGCTATCACTGCACTTTGGGGCAGGCCACTTGACCCTTCACAGGTGCAGCTTGGTGGTCGGCAGCTAAGGAAAAACAAGTGCTTATAGCATCCTTCCTTTAGCTATGAGAACACTTCATCTCTGCTTTTATGCATAGGTCAGCTGCCTGCTAGCTCTGGAATGGACTCAAAATATAGTGGCAGAGCACATGGCAATGCTGGACCACCATTCTAAGGAGACCAGGCTTCATGAGGATGTGTCTGGCAAAGAGAAGCAGCTTTAGTCCATGAACATGAGACTTAGGCGAAAAGAACCCAGATTCTTTTGGCTTCAAGATTCAAGTTGGCTTCTCAAGGGGGAAAAAAAGCAGTTCCTGAAGGAGTCTTTTTCATGTTTACTAAGGTTAAAGAGAAGAGGTGTGGTAATTATGATACATTTAAAAATGTGCTGAGACCCTTCTCACAGCCAAGGTGTAAGAAATGAGCAAAAAGCCCAAAAAACTTGGAAAGTGGAACAACAGTCAACTTTTATTCTCCTTGGACAAGAACATGACTCCACTTTGGATTCAGTTTAGCTCCCTTCACATCTTACTAATGAGACTTTAGAGCTAATAATTGCTATGAGTACAGTGAATGGTTATGGTAGGTAGCGAGCTGGAACCACCTGCCATTTGTAGAAAGCAATGCATTTCCAGTGTCCCAAGAACTAAAGGTGAAACCCATGAAATATGCCCTTATATTTTTGTTATTCTTATTTTTTTCCAGGAGTAATGTGTAGCATTATAAATATTAATATACAGCAGATATTGCATAGAGTGATGGCTTGTTTAAAAAGGGTGAAGATAATCGGCTCTGCCTCATCTCTAATGGTGCCTGTTGTTGTTTCTGGTGATTTGTTCTAATTCTCTTCACTCATAGTTTGACTTCTCCCACATATACACACCCATTCAGCCTCACAGCACCTATGACAAAATCAGCCATTTACAAGGCTGCTTTCATCCCTAATGAAAGAGGATCAGACAACAAGAGCATCAGAAACTGATGTCATCTGTTAGTTGTTTATTATTTTCTAGACACTGATTTGCAGTTTACTTCATTAAAGTCTCACAACAAACTTATGAGCTGACTAATGTCACAGTTTGAAGATGAGGAAAGGGAGTCAAGAAAAGTGGTATGAACTTAGCCAAGGCCATATAGCGGTAAGTGACTGAGTTAGGATTGAAACCAAGGTTGACAGACATCAGATTTCATGATCTGCATCTGATACAGTGCAGATAGCCATAGAGTATGCAAGCTCATTCATGGGACATCCTTGCTGGTGACCATCACACTATCTATAGAGATGAATGCATTCCTTGCAGCTTTACTCCTGAGAATTTTCAGTCCGCGGCTCTTAGCCACTCATTTTCATGTTCCATTCAGAATTGTCTTTCATGTAGGTTGCCTATCAAGGAGGCAGGGTCCTTTGGTATCACAGATGGCCATGTCTCTACTACGTGCTTTCTAGATATTGGTCTGCGTCCTTCACTTTGTCACTTTTCACTTGTTAAATACCAGGGATACATTGTGTAAATTCTAAAGTTTTCCATCCTCCATGTTAATATCATATCCTCCTCCACTTTTAAATGATTCCTTCATTTATTTAATTACTATAATAATAGATATTGAACCCAGGACTATGTTCATTATCCAATAGCATTTAGTCCCAGACCTCACCTTATTTTTAATTGATTACACACACATATATGTATATATCTTTATATATATTACAATGTGATTTGATTATTTTCCTCTCTTATTATAACTATGCTCCTTAGATGAATTAGAGGATGATTTTATCAAACAAAAGTTCAAATAAGAGTCTATCATTCAAATCATTAGTTAATAGTATTCCTGGGTGCTCCTCATTCATTCTTTTGTCCACAAGTGAATTCAGGTGGTGTCCTAATTAGCATTCACTGTCAAGCCAAGAACTTGACACAGCTAAAAATCTTCTCCAAAAAGTGCCCCGATGAATAACTGTCTTTTTCAGGTTAGAGTTGTCTTGATTATTAACTGATACAGGAGGGCGGCCTAGTCCACTGTGGGCTCTCCATAGAGAGCTGGGCTTGATTGTATAAGAAACTAGTTAAGCATTAGCCTATACACCAGAAAGCCACCCAGAAAGTGAGTTAGCAAACAGTACTGTTGCTTGATTTTTGTCTATAAGTGTCTGCCTGGAACCCCTTCTCTGACTTCCCTTGGTGATGAATTGTGACCTGGAAGAGTGAGACTTACTCCCCACACTGCTTTTGGTCAGAGTGTTTTATCACAACAACAGAAGGAACAGGTGGATATGAGATGACTCATATTCTCTGGACTCTCAGACACTGGAGGAGAAACAGACCTGGCTCAGCAAGTATATATAAAGTGTATCCCTAGTGTTGTGGGAGTATAGACTATGCTGACTCACTTTCCTAAGGAAGCTTTCAAGAACTCACATAAGGGACAACATTTGATCTAGGGTAGGAAAGTTAAGTAGGAGAAGGGTGTAAGACTATCCAGTCAGAACAGAGCAAGGTGTGTTGAGGGAAGTATTAAAATTCTAAGTAGACAGAGAGTCAGGAGACAAGAGAAAATTAGGAGCAGAGGCTAGGGTGGGCTGTACCAAGACAAATATTTTGGTAGTTTCCTATGATAGTGGATGAGTCTAGAGAAGAGAAGTGGGGCCACAATATCTTTGGTAACAGAAGAGCCCCAGGAGAGATGCAGAGGAGTGGGAAGAAGTCCCCATCATTGGCCTTCTCCACATAGGCAGGATTATTATTAATATTGTTGAGACACAGGAGCTGGAGAATTTGTTAAAATTCCAACTTTAAAGCTAATCAAGGACTTTGGAATGGTAATCACGTTGCAGCTGATGCTGTTTTGTTGTCTGTTGAAACTCAACAAGCACTTGCTATAGGCCAGGAACTTAAACAAATTGCCCCACTGTATGCTTAGGGGTGGCCCCTGAGGAGCCATTAAGAAGTTATTTCTGCTGTTATGGGGTGCTCCACTTCAGTCTCATTAAGAAAGGGAAAAATGACCCTTATATTTTTTTCTACAGCTAGGATGAGTCTACTAAATTACTATTTTTATGTGTGTATTTACTTCAGCTGAGTATCCCAAAGGAGGAGAATAAATCCCCAAATGATGGAAAACTGATAGGACTTTTACTGGGTGAAGCAGGGCTGCCTAAGGAGCATGCTTCTCAGCCCTTTGGTGCCTTCCACTTGAACTCTCCATGCAATAACTATGATTTGGATGCAAGCACAAGCTTGGAGATGGTCTCCCACTGTGACCTGAACACAACACAGCAACTTAGCATGCTCTATTTTAATTTGGACAAAAAAGATTTCCAAGTTAATTTTTTTGAGGCAGAGTAAACAGGGTTTACATGAATTTTGAGTTTGGTTGTATGCCTACAACTTTACTTTGCTGGTCAATACAGATAGGAAAATTGTGATGCTGCTGTCAAGCTGTTGAAACAGTTTGCCCAACCAGATGGACCCTGATTTAACAGACAATCACATCCAGTCTGCTTGTCAGCAGCCATGTACAGATCTTATGCTTGGCTTCTTGCAGGCACAGAAGGTTAGACACGAGCCAATTAATAACGTTTGACTCTACCCAATGTTCATCTCAGGGTGATGTCTACAGACTTTCTGGAGGCTACTGCTGGAATTCAGACAGTAAACATGGACCTAACAGGAGGCTCTCTCCACTCAGCTCCAGTTTATACATCTCAGAATTTGGAATAAAGTCCCAAATTTAGTTTGACATTTCTGTGTTTCTATAATCTTTTGGATCCCTGATAAGCTGAAGTCCCTAATACAATGGAAATGTTTACTTGGCTGTCAAAGGGAAAAATTCTAATTAAGTTAATTTTAAATAAGAACAAATATAGGCTCAAGAAGAGTCTCATGGAGCCATCATTTACAGAGGTCACATGACTGTCTTTGCTGAACACCCACAATCATCCTATGTCATAAATATTCACACTTCCCACTCATGTCTAGAGTCCTCCACACAGAGAGCAGTGGAGCAAAGATTTTGCTTCTCCCTTTA
This sequence comes from Mastomys coucha, assembly GCF_008632895.1. Lineage (NCBI taxonomy): Eukaryota > Metazoa > Chordata > Mammalia > Rodentia > Muridae > Mastomys > Mastomys coucha. The sequence continues at coordinate 16,027,055 of NW_022196898.1, forward strand.
TACTATTCTCTCCTAGGTTCCTAGGATGCTCTATTGGATGTCTGTCTTCATACTGACTCTCCATCTGTCTTAGTGAAACTCTTTGTTTCTTTTGTGAAAGAGCCTGGATGGAAATGCACAGGCAGATGCATCCAGCTCATTGGCGCTAGCTTTAGAGAGTGTGGCAGTACAAGCTTTTCTTGATGGAGAAGAGCAAATGCACTGAAATTCAGCAGTAACTCACTGCCTATTCCTGAGATACGGGAGCTGGAGAATTTGTTAAAATTCCAACTTTAAAGCTAATCAAGGACTTTGGAATGGTATGTAGGAAGGAACATTATTTCTGAGGAGAGGCGGCTTGGTATTTGTAGAAAACCCTGTTAGATTTGTCCTAAATGAAAAGCAGCAATGAAATAAAAGAAATCAGAGCCAGAAAGGAGGTGACCCTAAGTAAAGCCATTGTCTTTTAGGAGAAAAAAAAAACAGATTCAGAGAAACAAAACAACCTGACCAGCTACACAGAGTCTATGGCTGGTCCCTCATGACTCCTGAATATCTTGATTACGTGGGGTTACCATTGGGATCAGGACCACAGATAACAAACAGCCTCTTCCGTGTGTAGGTCTACCTGCCATGTTCAGCTTTGTTCTATTTAGTTAATGACATGTTAAAAACAAAAACAAGATGACGTTGGATTGTCTGGAAGAGACCTTTTATTTTCCTTCCCTTTTATATTGGCTGAGATTCTGGCTTGATGGGTGGAGGTAGTATCTTATTCCATGAGATGGAAACCATGTGGTGGTTGTGCTCAAGGACAGCAGAGGACACACATGAATGAGGAATGATGATCTTTTTCCTTATGCACTAGTGGGCTTGGTATCCGTGTATTCAACCAACTGTGAGTCAGTATTTAAGAAAAAAATCTGAACATGTACAGGTGTGTTTTTGACATTGTTTTCTAAACAATGTTATGTACATGTTCATCTGTGATATGTATTTGTATATTATCTAGAGATGGTTTAAACTATATGGAAAGATGTGAAGGTTTCATGGCAACATTTTACCACTTGACATAAGGAACTAAGAACATCTATTGATTTTATATCCTTGGAATCTTGGACCTGAACCTTTGAGGATACAGAGGGAAAAGCGTGCACCTTGGCTTATCCATAGCCACTTCTTTCTTCCTTTGCATACTCAGAATCACACCAATGTCACACCCACTCTTTCTTAGTTTAGTGTTAGGTCAGGCAGTGATGTGGATAGCATTTTCTTGTTTGTTTTGTGTTTCACTGAATAGTTTTTAAAGAGAAAATTAGCCACTTCCTGCATGGAATACTGCACATTAGTGAACCAAAAATGCATTTATGACAAAATAATTACTACTATTGTGTAAAAGTGGATAGTTTTAAAATATTTCTCACAAATCTATGGCTTATCTATGTATCTATGTATGTATGTATGTGTATGTATGTATGTATGCATGTATGTATGTATGTATCTATCTATCTATATCTATCTATCTATCTATCTATTTTCTGGTCCTTTTGATGAACTACAAGGCCAGCAGATTCTGTCAGAAGGTATCAGAATCCATGGACCCAGAGTTATGGATGGCTTGTGGGGTTATCATATGGGTTCTTGGAATCTAACCTGGGTCTTCAAGAGCAGTTCTTTGTAACCATGCCATCTCTTCAGGCCCTCTCTGATTTTTTTTAAAAAAATTATCTTATATAGAATCAAGGCACTAAATTAGGTGACTTATGGGATTCATTAAAAATATTGGGCAATTTAATATTTATTTAATTGATAGTTGTATGTATGTATGTATCTATCTCTCTATCAATCTATCAATCTATCTATCTATCTATCTATCTATCTATCTATCTATCTATCTATCTATCTATCTTCTGGTCCTTTCAATAAAGTACAAGGTCAGCAGATTCTGTCAGAAGGTATCAGAATCCAAGGACCTAGAGTTATGGATGGCTTGTGGGTTATCAAATAGGTTCTTTGAATCAAAACCTTCATTTTGTGTTTACTTTTATTTTTAATAGATAATTAAAATTCTGAATCCCCATGTAAAGTAAGCAGAGATACATAATTCTTATGTGCTTTCCTGTGCCCAGCCTTTAGAATCTGGTCTCCTAGATGCACTCTTCATTGTTTAATACCTACAAACTCTGATGGATTTGCAAGACTCTTGCAAGACTCCCTTTTGCAAATATTTACACTAGAACTTTTAAACATCCACAAACATTCATTTCCCTCTCCCAAATAACATGACCCACAGTGTTCAGAGCATTCTACGACATGATGCCTCTGGGCTCTCAGGATTGGTATCTCCGAGACCAACCTGCTCAGTTTCCCAGGGTAAGCACAGCTATAGCAGGGAATGTGGTGAGCCCTTGCTAAGAGCTGTTGGTATTACAAAGTGGTCTTGAATATGTCAAAATGTTTTCTTCTTTTTTAATCCTGTTTCTACATCAAGGGACACACTAGCAATAGACTTCTCAATTCTGGAACCTTCCATAGACCCTTGTTACATCGATCCATAGGGTCATGGTGACACAAAAGTTTTAAAAGAGAAAAGGAATTCTCAGAAGTGCCTGGACAACTTTGGAGGTTAGAGATGTTTCTAAATAATTTAAGGAGACAGAAAGCAAAGAGGGTAGCAAGAAAGGAAGGGAAGTAGGAAGGAAGCAAAAAAGGGAAAGAGGAAGGGAAGGAAGGAAGGAAAGGGAGGGAGGAAGGAAGGAAAGGGAGGGGGAAGAAGGGAAGAAGGAAGGAAGGAAGAAAAGGGAGGAGAGATGTCAAACTTACTTCATCCACATGCCCAACAGCACCAAAGATCCTTGCCATTTGTCCAGTGAGGTAGGGGTATTGCTCTGCAATCTCTTTCAGCATTGGGAGAAAACTGTTCAAGGCTAGTGGCTCATGGCCCGCCATTTCTATGAGGATGTTTAGGATGATGTCATTATAGGTTGAATCTTTCAAATTTCTGATCAGGAATGGAACACATTTGTGAACCACCTACAAAGCGAGAGGAGAGGAGGGAGAAAGCAAAAATGATGAAGAGAAATGTTAGTCAAATCAGAATCACTTTCCAGAGAAACCTTTGTTGAGCAATTTAAAACAATCTTCTCACCTCAGCTTTCTGAATGCTAGGCTTATAGGTACATGGACAGCAACATATTAAATATTAAATCAGGAGGCAACCATCCTGGGGTTATTAAACTCATGATAAATCTCCTGATTTTGAAATCTAAACTTTACAATAAAACCATCTGCACCCGAGTCTACTTTCTTTTTAAGGCATGATCTCCTATTGAAATGTGAAGTTCACAAAGTTCCCATGTCATTGATGCCCAAACCAAGCCTTTGATGAGCTACACGAATCCTGCATTCTTCCAGCAACTAGCAGAGCTGCGGTTGAAGGACAGCCAGTGAGTAAGAGACCCTTGTTGATTTTTACTAAAGCCTCCAGTTTGGGGAAATTCTGTTTAGAAATGCTTCATACTAGGGACAAGAAACTAGGAAGGGTTTCTCATTTTCCACAATTTCCAATTTTACCAGAAAATGTCATGGTAAGGTATAATTATTAATGCAAAATTGCTTCCACCATAACCCCAGTGCTTAGTAATGGCTTTATGAATATAAGGATTAAATAATTCTTACTAGAAAATATGACATTCTGTGGAATAGAGGGACTAATACACATATGGAAAGGGAGCCATGGCTAGAATTACTAACTGGGACAAACCAGATAGTTTTGAGATAACTAAAATCATCCTGCATATAGATTTTAAACTTTATTCATTCATTCATTCACACATTCAAGTATTTTGGGAGAGAAGAACATAGCTAGTTCCTGGGAAGTCATACATCCGCAGTTCTATAAATGCTGCCTGTGTATTTGGGAGGGATTGCATGTCCCTCAGGAGGCACCGTGAGCGGTCTCTGGCTCATACAGCAAAAGTGTCAGCCAACTGCTCTGGGCAGGGCAACATACCTGACCTGAGGCATTTGGAAATGGAAAATGCTCACATGTTTCCTGCTCATTCTAGAAAACTCCATTTCCTAGCCCTTGTCCTGTTTCTGGAACAACAAGGAGTGTGACACCTGGTGTTTCTAAGCATGCTGCTTTTGTGTTTCAGTTTAGCTTCAACTGCATAGCCCAAGCCCCACAAGACTGCATGTCATCTGTCTGTCCCTTCGTGTAGAAAAGGAAAAATGAAAAAAAGAGGGGAAGGATAGAAGGAGAGAAAAATAAATGAGGAGAAAAGGAGTAAAGGAAAAACATTTTTGAAAGCAGGCAAGCAGGCACCATGAAAATAAATTCCCCACTCCCTGAAGGGGGCAGATGACGCCATAGGCAGCCCAGAAAGCAGAACCATCTTGAATACTGTCAACAGCAATCATGACTTTATACATGAAACAAGAGCTGAAAATTTCTCTGTGAATCCTAATAAAGCTAAGTTTATTATGATGATGATAGAAAAGCAAGATATTTCAAAGTTAGTCCAACACATGAAAGCAAAGTGGTACCCTGGCAGGAGGAGAATTTTAATTTCCATCTACAGAACCCCCCATCTCCAGGGCCGCCTTGTTGGGTTGACTTCATGTCTGGCAGAGAGTCCCATGTCTGCTGTGAGCAGAGCAGTCACAGAGACAATGCAGATGGCAGGCACAGAGGACGCAGACATGGCTGGCTGTCTTCCCCTTATGGCATACCACTGAAAGAATTCTCCAATGGCCTCCTTGCCTGGCTTGTCTTCATCCCTCATGAGCTAACCTCTTAACTGCCTCCAGAGTACCTTGTCCTAAAACCTCGGCTTGATGCTATCAAGGTTCCATCATATAACCCAGAGCCAAAAGCCCAATGCCGGGGCCTTGAGCACTTTAACTTAGGGTCTTTCTGCTTCCTCTCCCTCATGGCCAAGCTTCCTGGTACCCACTGCTGTGGTGAAAGCAGAAGGAGGTGTCTGCTTCCTCATTTGACTTTCTGCCCACTCTATGCACAGAGGGCCTGGGCTAGAGTCCTGCAACCACACACCCCACATACCACATATTCAGCAGCCCTTTAAGATATAATCCTCCTTCCTGTAGCCTTGTAACAATCTGGGATGCTTGGTTTTGACTTAGATTCTCTGGCCTGAGTACAAGAAGTAGGGAGAGATGACTCGACCCCCTTTCTTTCTACCCTTACCTTGTTTCACCTGGCTATCCCAGGCTAATTTAAGCAACCTTTCAGGAATATGAGGTCACTTACCAGTGTAATGTAGATCCTTAAAAAAAAAATGAAATTTCTCCATAATATATGTTAAGAATGAGAATAGCTTGAAGACCTGCTTCCAGGAGGGGATCCCCTCAGGGAAATTTCTCGCAGTTCTGACAGCTCATCTCACAGCTAAATCCACTTACAAGCACTTTCTGGTCTTTGTTCCACATTTCCTACTATAAATTGTATGATTGCATTAGGAAAGGTAGAGAAAACTAAGAACTTTTGCTCTCTAGTTATGACCTAAGTGCAAATAAACCCATTCCTTTGTATCAATTCCTGAATCCTGACTTTTTAAAATGTAAAATAAGCAAGCAAACGACTCAGAAGGGCTGAGTCAGGTATACTCTTAGAGTGGCTTGTGCTGGCACGAACAGACCCAGAGCCAGTTGTGCAGAAGCACGAGAGACAGGCTTATGGTGTCTAGGAAAATTCCTAGGGCCTAGTGCCCTGGGCTGTATCTAGTGAGGAATGGGTTTAAGGTGGGGCACAAGAAGAGGAATCTGGAGCAGAACTGCAAGCAGCTGGTAGTGAATCCCAGCCTTGAGCTCTCTGGTTCTTCCTGGACACTACTCTCTTCTTTCCGCATGCCCCCATAGCAGTCCATAATGTGGCCTCATCACAGGGTTGAAAGTTTGTGGATACTTCTCTGCAAAGAACAGGGCCATCTGAAAATTATTGACATTTCAAGACCTGTGTATAAAGTAGAAGGCAAAGTGTGTGTGTGTGTGTGTGTGTACTACTCTAGCAAAATTTTCAAGTTAATTTAATCAAGACTTCATTAATTTCTAGAAATCTATGAAATAACTGCCCTTCCTCTTGTTTATGACTTATTTCCTCCACTCTGATGTGATGTTCTGGTAAAGAAGTTCTGCTGTGCAGACACTTTCTAAAGAGTGGCTATATCTCTTGGCTGGATCTTCTTCATGTTTTGTAAATGACTTCAAGTCATTATGCCAAATGACCCTTGGGCATTGTGGGCATGGCGACTGGCCTGGCGGATGATGTATGAGGTGTTGTAAGATTTGGCACAAGAATAGGAATGTTCTACTCTGTTGTGTGAAACCCTGGAAATGACCAGTTCCTCTGGGTCTGAACACTGAGGAGGGAGAGTTTCGCTAGCCTCTCTCTGTCACTCATCTTTGCATGCCTGGGGCCAGAAGCCCATGCCTGGGGCTAATAACATGTATGCACACACATTAATAAATTCTGTTCTATTTCCTAGCTAGACCCAGGATATCCCACGGCAGCCAAGAAAACACTGACTTTATTCTTATAAAGGCAACTTGGAAAACTGACCACACAGACTTTTCCTATAAATGGATCTTGAGGTTCCCCGGGGGATGCTGACTATGAGTCACTAGCCAGGAACTGCCTCTCTATCTGAGAAGAATAGTGTCCTGTAAAGAGTCATACCCAGTATTACTGATTAAGGTTAAGGATTTGCCTGACCATCCGTGTGTATCTTAAAGCTTACAGGTGTGTAAGTCATACAGCTATGACTTCATGAACCATAAGCTTTGTGTAGAGAAACTGTCTCTACAGGGCCTACTTTTATGGGGAAAGAAGGGCTAACAAGAGACACACTTTATCCCTGAACTATTTTTTTTTTAAAGATTTATTTACTTATTTTATTTATGTGAGTACATTGTAGCTGTCCTCAGACACACTGGAAGAGGGCAACAGATCTTATTACAGATGGCTGGTGGGAATTAAATCAGGACCTTTGGAAGAGCAGTCAGTGTTCTTAACCACTGAGCCATCTCTCCAGCCCAGGAAGAGATATTTTTAAGGCACACTACTGACCAGTCCTGAGAGTCATGTTTGCTCACTTGCAAGCCTTTATCTTGACATGCAGAATCACACCCCTCCATGTCCACCTGCTTATTTCATGTGGAAGGGAATGGATCAGAATTAAGTTAAAATGCAATCTATATTTCTGGTAGCTGGTGCTTTCTAGGACTATCTGTAAACTCTCTGTGATCAGCCCCTGACCAGGGGTAAAGTAAGTATTCTGATGTCATTTGTTTTTATGGCATGGTAGATTCTAAGGGAACCATAGAAGGAAAGGGGCAAGTGGAAGGCCCACTCTCACATGAAGAGAAGGGATGGGAGGAACTGACTAGGTAGCAGTCCCCTCTTACGACCTCTTTTAGTGATTAAAATATGGGTACAGTGAAGTCCACTCAGTCACTCTAAGTGCTTCCTAGACTCAGTCTCTTCATTGTGGAGTCCACCCTAAGAACACACTATTTCATCCAGAGCCTGTTCCTCATTCAGCTCACTTCTGTCTTTTGTCATCATCTCTCTCACACATTCCGCTGCATCCTCTGGAGATCTGTCTGCTTTAGAAGGCAGAGCCGTGCTCTCTGTTTCTGTCTCTCTGTGCCTCTGTCTCTGTCTCTCTGTGTCTCTGTCTCTCTCTGTGTGACTGTGAAAAGATTTCTTGGATATAATCACATCAGATTCTAGTGACCACATGGCCTTATCCATGAAGCATTGGAACCATGACAAGTGTCCATTCAGATTATCTGTATGTGGTGACTTTGGGGAGGGCAGTTTGATTGTGATTTAGAGAGGGAGATAGGACCTTCAGCAGACGAAGGCCTGAGGGATGAGTAACGTGAGGCCAGTGCGAAAAGTCATCTCGCCATGTTACTCCCCATCACTGTGAGTGATCAAAATTTTAGATTTTCCTTCTATACACTATAGAAAGCTCACTTGAGGGATGGAATGAGGAAGTGACTGCAAACCACCCACCCAGTGGCTGCTATTTGTGGAAATGAGCTCAACCGCCCTCAGCACCCTTTGTCCACTATAACCAGCATTGGGAAAATCAGCTCCCTTTGGTAACCTTCTCTAGGGGATGCTACTTGGGCCAAAAGAGGACAAAGATTTAAGTCAGATAGCCTGACTTCAAAATCTTTCTTATTGTTCAGCAGGTGTTTAAAATCAAGCCAGTTAACTCCTTGGAGCATCTATTTTAATCAAAGTGAAATGGGGGAAGATTAACACATTGAGTAATTTATGGGATTAAGAGAGCTACTATATGTAAAAAAGAGTCCATTGTAAATGGTCAAGCTGTCTGAAAATTTAGGCACAAATTCTAACTTCTCCATGTGAGAAATATCCACAAAAGGAGCACTATATACCAGGTACTAAACCAGCATCCTTTCTTGGCTATGACTAGCATTAAGCATGGTACTAACAGAGCACACTGGCTTTCAAATCTCAGGATGCTTCAGAGGAGAGAGGGGCCAGGATTTGGGGGAAAAGGGCTTCTGAGAGATTTTTCTGGCATTTTAGCTACTTTCTGAAGGACAGGGATAGTTAGCCAAGAAAAGTAGGAGTCATGAGGTAAGAACCTTCCAGGAGGAAAACACAGCATGTGAGTGAATGTCCACTGCCCATGAGATAATAGCTGCCAGCAGGCCCATGGACTAGCCCTTTGGAGGTTGGAGGCCAAGAAGTGATGCTAAGTAACTCCACTCATTACTCTTTCCTGAGCTTCTCAGCAGCTGTGACATTCTCACAGAACCTCTGTGACTTCACATGTGGAATCACCCTCACTCTTGGACCTCTTCGTGTTGAGTACGTGACTTCAGGGCATTGTCTCTTCCTCCATGCTATAACAACCTGCACTGGCTTTATTCTCCTCCATGCTCAGTCCTTACTGCATGGGAGATGAGCTAACATAGATCACATTAGTCTAGATAGAACCACTTTCTAAAAATCACATTCGTTTTGCTTTAGTTCCCTATCTTCTCAGTCACTCCTTTCCAGCTCTATCAGTGGTAGTTCTAGAAATGGTTTCTATAGAGAACTCATAAGTCCTTTCTTCTACGAGCCTGTGGGAATGCTATCTTATGTGGCACAAGACAATAACAAACAAATAAACAACAACACAACCCCAAAACTGGTTGTGATCACCTGTGTAGATGTGATCTTGAGATAAGGATATTCCCTTAGAGTATATGGGTGGTCTTGATGAATTATAAGGGTCTGGAGGAGATAGGCCGTAGACCAGAGTCAAAGAAGATATGGAAAGAAAAGTAGAGGCAAAAATGATGTTGGTCATGAGCCTGCAAAGCTAATAGCCTCTGGAAGTCAGAAAAGGTAGGAGAGGTGACCCATCACTGAGCCTACAGAGAGAATCAGTCCTGTTGACCCATTTTGGATTTTGGCCTGAGAAACCCCAAGCCCATCTATGTGTTTTTTTTTTAATCACTGAATTTATGCTATTTTTCTGAATGGGTAGCAATAATGAATAAACCATAGTATTGTGCCCATTTATCGGGCCTGCTATTAAGTAGCTCAAAGATCCCACAGCTGTGTTCCTTAACCCAGTTATACCGGATGTTTCCCAGCCTTTCTGTCCTTAAGCCTTTCTGAAATTGATTCCTGCATTTGTGATCTTGACTACATTCCTTAAGGTCCTTCAGCATCTTGTTTTATATTGTATTTCATCTCACATCTTCCACTTCTTCATATTTATTCTGTTATTCATTTTTCCTGTTTTCTCTGGGTTTTCTGATAGGCAGTCCACACTAACGTTGTCACTTCCTAACCCTTCCTTCTATGTGCAACCCACAATAAGTGGCTGCCTCTCCTCACTGCAGCTCCACACATTGATCCTTTGGAGTCACTGGCGATTCCAGATTGCCAAATCCAGTGTGAGTTTCCATCTCCAGTCTCTTTTACTTCTCTAGATCATAACTCTCTTGAGTTGTGTTTTCCCTGTAGAGATCATACTACAACTCTTCCTGGCTCACTAAAGCTTCTACTTCCTTTGGTTTCTCTCTCATTCATTCATTCACTCATTCATTCATTCATGCACTCACTCATTTAATAATCTCTTAATCCAACCATTTTGGTGTGTATATATCTGCATGAGTGTATGTATTCGTGTATGTGCACATGCATGTGTGTGTTTGTGTGGAGACCAGAGGTCACCTTCAGGTGTTGTACTCCAAGGACTGTTCATCCTCTTTGTCGAGATAGGTCTCTTGCAGGGATCTGGGACTTGGCAATTGAGCTAAGCTAACTGACCAGTGAGCTCCATGGCTATTTGCTCTTTGCCTCCTCAGTGCTGAAGTATTGAAAGCTTATGCTACCATACTTGTTTTTGTTTTTTTCTCAGTGTAGCCCTGGCTGTCCTGGAACTCACTCTGTAGACCAGGCTGTCCTCGAACTCAGAAATCTGCCTGCCTCTGCCTCCCAAGTGCTAGGATTAAAGGTGTGCGCCACCACTGCCCAGCTATACTTGGGTTTTTATTTAAGTGCAGGGAATTGAACTCAGGTCCTTATGCTTATTCAATGAATACTTTATCTGGTGAGCTATTGAAGTTTTACTATCAGTCCAGTATAAAGTTAAGGACTAGTTGTGAATATGTAGACATAAGTCCTATAATCCTTAAGGAGTTTATAGTAAACTAGGAGAGGAAGTTACACCATAACAATGATAATAATAGTTATAGTAATAGTTATTGAAAATAATACTGTTATTATTATCCTAAAGACAAAAGTGAAGATGCACACAGGCAGCAGAGAACACCCAGTCCTCTGCCAGTCCTCTGACCTTGTTCTTTAGCTTATGATTACTGAGGTAGTAACAACCTATGGCCTGAGCCTAACCTATGGAGCAAGGATCTCTGCAGGTGCAGCTGAGGTATGGGTCCACTTCCTGGTTTTCTATCCTGGGAAGTCAGGCATTATTTAGAGTCCAGGACTCCTAACCCTGCTCCACTTCCTAGAGGCCCTTTGTCCCTCTGCCCTCCACCCCCAGCACAGACTGTACACTTTTAAGGCTCTAGTCTGGGTACTACACTCTTTAGAGGACCTCACTGTACCATCTCCCCCTAAGGCAGAGTCTATAACCCTGAGAAATCTACATTTACTATCTCCGTTCACAGCATCCAATTTCTGTCTGAGAGATTAAAAGGGAGAGCAAGAGAGATTTTATTTTCATTATTTTATCCCTTGGACCAAATCTCATATAAATTTTGTTTATTTACCATCACACACCCTCATGAACACACACACCCCTCATGTACACACACACACACACACACACACACACACCCTCATGTATATACCCACACATAGGTATGTATATATACATACCCCTAATATATATATACATTCCCTCATACACACATACCCCTTATGAACACATACACATCCTCATGTACACACACATCCCTCATGTACTTACACACACACACACACGCCCTCATTACATACACACACATAGGTATGTATACATACATACCCCTAATATATATACACACTTTCTCATATACACATACATACCCCTTATGAACACATACACATCCTCATGTACACATACACACCCCATGTTCACACACACACACCCTCATGTTCATACACACACACACACACACTCATGTACACATACATACCCCTCATAGACATACATATTCCCTCATGCACACATCCATACCTCTTATGTACACACATCCTCATGTATACCCACATGCCCTCATGCATACATCCACATCCCTCATGCATACACACACACACACACACACACACACACACACACACACACACACACGCACACACACACACACACTTCATACAAATATATTGTAAATACATAGAGCTTCTGCTTGCAAGGGAACCCTAAGCACATAACCTTGCTCAAATTATCCAGAAGCCTATCTGCTGTGTGGGCCATCACAGTGAGTACATTTGGTAAGCAGTGCACTTTTTACCTCCACATCTTTTCTTTTGGCTGCTACGTGCAGAAGCCGTAGTAAATGGTACTGCTCTGTCTGTTCCAATTGCGACATCAAGGCCAGGAGTTCTGCCAGGTGTCTGTTGATTGGTTGGGGCTGCTTTTCATACACAGCAGGTAACACCCTTAACAGCATGGCATTTCCTATTGGGGGGACAATAAAGGCAACAGCAGCAGCTTTATCAACCCTGAAACAATGGAAACAGCATCATTGTCAATGTAATAATCTTTGCGCTTAGGTAGCACAGCCAAGAGCCAAAAGCTCTGTTAAAAGTAACAGAGTATCTCATTCTGAAAAAATTAGTCACTAAAGTGCAATTCCAACTGATTTAAAAGGAGGGAGTATTTAATGATATAATCAGTATTATTATTCAGTGAAATTTTTTTTCTTGAGTAATGCTTCACAGGGGTTACAGGCGTACTTGACAGTAACCAGACCGCACCCCTGAGGAGACAGTTCCGATCATGAATTCCTGGTAAGAAGCAACATTTGGTTGATGTTGAAATGAAAAGTGAGCAGTGTTATAAGCATAAACCTAAATGAAATTGAACCAAAAAAAAATGTTCTGAGGAATGTGCTCACATTCCTGAGGGGAGGGAGGCTTGGTTAGACAATGGACATATGGAGCCGGTGCCTTATGGATGCAGTCTTATGGATGGTTTAAAAGGTAGCAATGTAAATTTAAATCCTCAGTTTCTACACCGTTTCAACGGGGAATTTGCACTTAGCTTGTCTGTCACCTGTGACTTGCTCAAAGACGTGTGACACCTGGATTTAAAGTGGCAAAACCTGAAGAAAAAAAAATCCATAAGCTGCAGGGACAGATGCATCTGCAGCACGTGGGAAGCAGCTGCTTATAGCTTTACGTATGGATGCTTCGCCTCAGAGTCCAGTCAGGCACTTAAGTGTCCCAGAGAACATAGGTTCTAGAGGTTTCTTGAAGAAAACTGTCTTGATTCTATTTACAGTTTTTGATGCGGCAGTGATGCTGGGCAGTGATGCTGGTATTGAAGCAAGGGCCCCACGCGTACCAGGAAAGCACTCTTCCGATGGCCATAACCACCCCAACACAGTTCGTGGTTTAGTTTTTCTTTAAAGTTGGCTTTATTATGGAAAGTATACGCAGGAAGAATCAAACAAGTAGAAAGCATACGTATGTAAACCTTCGTTAAGTGGAGAGGATGTGTGAGTTCACAAAAGACGTTTAATTGTGAACATCGAGGAGAGAAAGCTTAGGTTTCCAGAATATCAGTATTAATATTCAGCTAAAGCAGACAAATTTAATGGATTCGGGTAAAAAATGTTGAGACCAGCTTTTCGTAGAATAGTTTCAAACATATCTTAGGAAAACATCCACAGAATGAAAAATTTTGGAAATACATTAAAAAAAAATAGTTTGTAAGAGTCAGGTGTGGTGTATGGTACATGTCTCCCACCTCAGTCCTTGGGAAACGGGAGGATGACCACAAGTTCACTGGACTACATACTGAGTTCAAGCTTGGGCCACATAGCAGGACCTTGACTCAAAGTGAAGCTAACAACTAAACATAAAGTTTGCCCTGGGATAAGAGACAGCGCAGCATTTAAGAGCACTGGCTGCTTTCCCAAGGACTAGAGATTGAATCCTAGCACCTACACTGTGACTCCCAACCATTCAGTTACAGAGGATCCAACACCCTCTTTTGGACTCTACAGGCACTGGGCATGCACTTGCATGCAAAATACCTGTATGCATAAAACAAGGTGAATTTTAAAAATGATACTGTTTCCATCACTATTTTTTAACAATTTAATACCAAATAATTTATTTTGTTAGGTTTCTGCTTGTTTTTGTATAAAGCTTCTCCTTAAATCCAGGGAATTTTGGTTCAGTACATAATTGATGCAGAACACATTAGGTCATAGAACTTAGCTGTGTGTGCACACTGGTCAACTGATAGGAAGGGTCACAATGAATGGGATAGGAATCTGCTCTATGACTTTTTACTACTATCTCCAACAAAGGCCCTTGGGGGGCATTTTGGAAGGGGAAATCCCTAGATTAGTCATTTTTCAACTGACCTCAATTTTAATGAAATAAAACCAAAAATAAGTGCAAAAGAACTTATTTTATTTTTTAGTTCGAAACTGATGAAGAAATCTGGATGTAGAAATTCTGTAAAAATATTCCATTTATAAGTAACGTTTTGTTTTAAGTACTGAATGTTTCAAGCCTACAGACAAGCATAAGAAATGATAAAAGCAGTAATGATGTGCCTGTCATCCAGCTTCACCAAAACTTTGCCTCATGCTGTGTTTCCTGAGCAATTTTTTTTTCTCCTCAGAGGCAGTCATTACCCTGAAGTTAGTATTTTTCATTGTTGTGGATGGTTGTATACCTTAATTACATGTGTGCATCCATAATCGCATCCATAATCATAGCCATTTGCCTGCTTTATAATTTTACATGAATGGGTTCATTACAGACAGAATTCTTTGCAAACTATTTTATTCCATTCACTATTATGCTGTTTTTCATTCAAATTAGTCTCTCTTTATTCTTTTTGTTTGCTCTTCTACCCCAGGGCACCATTTTGTTAATGTACTCTATGGCTGAAAGACACCATTTTTCTGTAGCTTCCAGAAGAGCTTTCCATCAGAAAAAGGCCCGAAATCACTCATATTTGTTATCTTCTGTCTTCTGAAGCCCAGATGTAGCCATACCACTCCTGGGCATAGATTCAAAAGATGCTCCCCCATACTATAGCTGCCCTTGCTCCACTATGTTCATAGAGCAGCTTTATTTGTAATAGCCAGAAACTAGAAACAACTCAGATGCCCATCAACTGAAGAATGGATCAAGTGTAGTTCATTTACACAATGGAATATTACTCAGCTTCTGAAAACAATGACATGAAATTTGCAGGCAAATGGATGGAACTAGAAAAGATCATCCTGAGTTAGATGACCCAGACCCGGAAGGACACACATGATATGTGCTCACTTGTAATTTGGACATTAGCCATACAGTCCAGGTAAGCATGCTACAATCCACAGACCCGTTAAAAAGAACAGTAAGCATTTTTATCCAGTTCTTCCACATTGCTTTTTCAGACAGGGTCTCTCATGGGCCTTAACTTGCCCAGTAAGCTTAGCTGTCTGGCCAGGGATCCCAGGGGCCCTCTGTACTGGCATTAGGACCCTACATCACAACATCAGGCTTTTTAATGTGGACTCTAGAAATCAAACTTGAGCCCATAGCCTTAAGAGAGAAGCATTTTACTAAGCTGAGGCTCCACAGTGCCCTTAAACAATATCATATTGTCTCATATCATCATCTCTTTCTAATGGCCTTAATGGTTTGGTTTCAAACATATGTTTTCAGCTGCTATTTCACATAAATGAAGCTCTGAGCAGGGGCCTAATGTTTTTTGACTTTCTGTTGATTCTTACTTATGATCCCCTGTGACCTCCATGTCTAGCTATGTTTAACTGTGGATTCGTTTTTCTGTGGTGGATGGTACATGCATGCTGAGTGCTTGAGGGCACTCAGTCAAGGAAAGTCACTAGTGCTTGTCTGTCAGGAGTAGAGGAGTTTACCCTTTTGAGAGGCCTGACGTGAACAGAGTCTCGCCCTCACGATCAGGCTGTGACTGATAACCCTTCGCCTCCATCTCCTTGGTGTATTGGGGACTTGTCAGCCCAGGAGCTGACCTTCTGGGAGTGGTTCCCTCTAGATCTTTGGTCACTGTGTCGTTTTCTTGCTTTATTTGGAGTTTATTGAATGTTTTAATTTTTTATCACTATTAATATGACCTATCAACACCTATCTAGGTACTTTGCATGGGAGGGCAGATTTTTAGCACACACACACACATACACATACACACACACACACACACACACACACACACACACACACACACACCCCAGGTGTCACTAATTTAAATTTAAAACAGAAACTTGATAGGATATGACGAGAATACTCAAACACCTAAAGCCAATATATTCCTGCACTCACTTTCCTGTTTTACTGGATTTTGATCCAGTTGTACTATGTTTTTTAGTTGCTACTTTAGAGGAGTAAAGACAAGTTATTCAGGATGGATTTGACTTCTAGAGTTACAGAAGTTCCTAACGGGCTGGGTTATTCTGGAGTCACAGAATCAGTGTCTATAGCTTGGTCTGGAGAAAGTATCCAAAAGAAAAGTGAAAAAAAAAAGTTTTCCATAACTTCAGGGGTTGTGGAGTAATGAAAGCTCACACCAAGTGCCAAAATGATAATTTGCCCCGTACCTCTCTGTTTTCCCCACCCCCAAAAGCTCTAGCACTTCAGGTTACAGCAGCTAATCCTCAGGGGCACCAGAAAAGTCCAGCTTCCCTCCCCTTCCCCCCCCCCCCCACCCGCCTCTAATGAATCTGCCTTCAGTGTGGACCTTGGTGGTTTAACATTGTGCAACCTCGTCGGCTCCCTTGCCCTCCCACCCAACCCCCTCCCCCAAATCCAGGGGAACTTCCTCGCGCTGTGCCACCGACATTACTCATTCATCCCGTTCAGGCTTTGGAGCATTTATTAAGGGCTTCGCTCCTGCCTCACTCCATCTCTCCCGGGCTCAAACTCGGATCACTGGAGAGCCTCGCTTCTTCTCCCTGAGGAGCAAATTTCGCCTCTCCAGCAATGCATCTCCCTGCGATTCTGCTTTGTGCTCTCTGGTCTGCAGTGTTGGCGGAGACATCCGATGACTATGAGCTTATGTATGTGAATTTGGACAACGAAATAGACAATGGACTTCATCCCACCGAGGACCGTAAGTTCATTTTAACTTTCTCAGCTCACCAAAACTATATAACTCACTTTTGGGGGGACACGATTAACATAAGTAGCCAATGAAGCAAGCTAAAATTGTACTTTATTTGTAAATTTAAGGACTGCCTGTGAAAAAGACAGAGGTTTTAAATTATTTTTGTAACATTTATGATCAGTTAAGCCATATGAAACCACGGCTCTTGAACTATATAAATGGCTATATAAATGGCATTTCCCCAGTTAGCTTAACATGTCCTAGAAAGAATGGTCCTGTGTCATCTTTGGGAAGTTTACACGCACGCGGTTTTCAGAGCTCTCCTTAAAAGGAGAGCGGTTACTGGGGACAGGCTGAAACTTGGGGTCACCAAGAGTGCAACCCACGGCCACAAGCTGGTAACACGTGTGTGTCCTGCGCTCTAGCCACGCCATGCGACTGCCGCCAGGAGCACTCAGAGTGGGACAAGCTGTTCATCATGCTGGAGAACTCGCAGATGCGGGAGGGCATGCTGCTGCAGGCCACCGACGACGTCCTCCGCGGAGAGCTGCAGCGGCTGCGAGCCGAGCTGGGGCGGCTGGCGGGCGGCTTGGGAAGGCCGTGCGCAGCGGGTGGCCCCTCAGACGCCAGGCTGGTGCGGGCGCTGGAGTCCCTGCTGCAGGAGAGCCGGGACGCGAGCCGCAGGCTGGCCGGCCTGGAGGACGCGGAGGCGCGGCGACCTGAGGCGACAGTGCCTGGTCTAGGCGCCGTTCTAGAGGAATTGCGGCGGACGCGCGCCGACCTGAGCGCCGTGCAGAGCTGGGTCGCTCGCCACTGGCTGCCTGCAGGTAAGCACCCGGAGTGGAGCCCACGGTCGGTTCTGTCCTTAGAGGCAAGCTTTTGTGGGGACTCAAAGCCCCGGTACTTTTCATAGGCACACTCACAGAGCTCAGACACACCACACCAGGCAGGCGCACTGCCTTTTAAAAGTATTTCCAAGCCGGAGGAACCCAAAAGAAAATGCATCAGTTTGGAAGTTGACGTCAGAGGTCCCTGATACCGGATCCGACCAGATATTACAGGAGTCCATTGGCAGGTGTTTAACCGTGACCCTCCTCGCTGCCCCGAGTCCCTCCGTTAGGGATTTCCACGTCTTCTAATTTTATCCCATCACTCTCCTTAGGCCCAGCTCTGGTTTCCCCGCACTATTTCAGGGCCCCCAGCTAACTTCAGCGACTTTCCCAGCCCCTTGGCCGGCCGACTCCTCCCCCTCTGCTCCTTCTGAGCTAACTGGAGCCTAATTGGGTCTCCTGCAGACTCAGCAGGATTTCTCCAGGGTTCCTTCTCCCAGTTTAGTTCCACAGTGAAGGTCAAGGGGGTGCAGGCTCTGGGGCATGTCCTATAAAATTAGGCGCAGGAATCAGAAGTTGTAGATGACTGCTTTATCTAGCCCCGTTCCCCCCTCCGGCACCCCAGGACCACACAAGAAAGCGACTATTCAGACTGTGCAACTTGTCAAAGCCCCACATAAACTCCATAAAACTCCCAACTGATGAGTGCCCTTTTGGTACACTCTTAAAAGTTAACGAAACAGGAAGAACGTTGGAGCCTAGTAATAACGGGGTTTGTTAAGTCAAATTTCTGACGGGGGCAGTGATGTTTTGTTGTAGATTATTCTAGAAAATTAGTGTCCTATGTAGGCAAATATCCCTGGTACTCCTCATGAGTCTCAGAAACAATGACAAACAATACCATCCTATCCCATATTTCCAATGAAATGAAGCTTATTGGATGGGGTAGGAGGAAGGACACTCCAGAACATGGTCCATTCATTTGTGGAAACTATGCTACAGTCAGCCCTTCCTAACGATTTGAAGTCTGGAGGCCATACCCTTAAATCCCAGAGAAAAAGCATGAAGTCAAATCTCAAGCAAACCCTCGATGTGATAATTTTGTGACAATTTTAAACACACGGATTTTTTTTTTTTTTTGCAAGCGCTGTAGAGTCCTGTGCATATAATGTGCCCCTCAAAGTAAGAATTACTTTGTATCCTCATCTCTTAGTTAGAGGATGTATACATTTTCAGAGTTCTAAACTGTTGGTGCTTATTACCCAATAACACTTTCACCTACAACCTTTGACTGGTCTTCTCTTTCTCTCCTGCCAACTTGGTCCCCAAAGGATTCCTAATCATATTGTGGTCTGCCTCCTAAGAACCTGGTTTTCATTTTTTTGCTTGGTCTTTGATAATATAATTACAAAGACTTATTGGTTAAAAGTCATTTCACGAGAGAGTTTCTGACATTTCAAAGACATCTCAAGTGCCTCAATCCCTGTTCTGCAAAAGGACCCCACAAAATCTTCTAATATACTATTTTACAGCGTGAACTCAAGGAGCTACCATAGCCTACAGGGATGCTGGACGTCCCAGGGCTAGTCATGGGCAGCCCTGGAATGTAATCTGCACTGTCTGGCCTTATTTAAACAGCAAGGCAGTTAATTAGGTTGTAGTGGATACCCCCTGCCTGGACAGTACTTTAAACTTACAGAAGCCAGGAGATTTCAAATGCACAGAAATGAGAGTCTTTTGTTTCCATAATCATTATTTGATTTAATTGTTGTAGCTGGAGAAAGAATCATATTTTGAAAATGCCTCATTTAAATTTTTTTTTCACGAATGATGAGAATTTTTTTAAAAAGAGTTCTGTTATCATTTGGGGGCATTGCTCTCATGGTTGCTCTTATTCAATTTTCGTATATTTCAATATTTTTTGACTTTTACTAAATGATACGGTCAATGTTTGTTTGACAGTTTTTGGATGGAGCTTAGCTCAGAGCCACTTGTGGGAATTTACTACACTTCATGGGACGTTTGATATCCGCACGTTCTATTGAGTTACCAGTTAGTGTTAAATGTTCTGGGAGTGACTTTTCAAAGCTACCTTAGAGCATCTCCTTTGGATTATTAGAAAGAGAACATCTATCCCACCTCAGTTTTTCACAGATACACCAAGAAGCAGAGCCCATATGTTCAAGGCCTTAGCACTTCCCAGGTTTTCACCTTAGCACCTTAGCTGCGGAGGCAGTCTTGAGATCAGCAGAGGTGGAGAGGATGAGTTTCACGTCCACGTTCAAATCTGGGGTCTTCTGAATGTTCTCAGCAGAAACACAATCTCTAACAAAAATCCTTGAGAATTCCCCCCTTTTAAAGCATTTTCTACAGTGGTGTTTTAAAGCGTATTCTTGGCCTGCGCAGACTGGAGTGCAGTATACTTGTAACTTACCGACCTGCAGGCGAGAGTCATACCCTCTTTTAAATACAGACAACACTAAAGGCTGGTGAGATTATAAACTTGGTCAAAAATTGTATGATACTCACGAGCTGTAAATTATTCAGAATTCAGGTTTTCTATTAAGAGGCAATATAATATATTGACCTCTGCCAACACACCAGCCAAACTAAAACCTGACCTTTAAAATTTAGCTACTATAGACACAAAGGTTATTTTGTCTCAGTTTCCCCACCCATAAAGTGGGATTAAGAAAACTTTAGAAACAAGTATGAGGATGTATTAAGGTGATGAACAGATTGGTTAGAACACTATCTGGGACATAGTAAGTACCTGATAAATATTAGTCATCATTGCTACACTTTGCCTCCTGTCAAAGCTCAGCTTGCAAGCTGGTCCTGGTGGTGGAGTTCCATGAAGGTGGAGACAGGAGAATCAGAAGCTAGAAGTTATCCTTAGCTATATGTCCAATAAAGGTCAGCCCAGGCTGCATGAGGACTTGTTTCATACAGCCAATAATAATAGTAAGATAAGACACAGTGGTTTCCTATAAACTCTGTGAAGTTACCAATATCCAAGATCACGTGGTCTATGAAACCGTATTCCCTAGTGACATGGCTATTCTAAAACATTATTTTAAAGCACGTGCTGATAATGGCTACCCAGAATCAGCTAAATCCATTGCTTTTTTTTTTTATATAGATTTATTGTTTTAAGATGGTAGCAAAGGTAAGAAGGAAATAGGATAGTTTTTTAAAAGTGCTTAGAAACAATGGAATCGTCTGAAGTTGTGATTCTACAGTTCAATAGAAAACATAGAAAGAAAAACAGATTGAAAAGTAGATAGTTATTCAACATGGTTTTTGTTATTTGTGGTTGAGTTAGCGCTTTCTTTCTGCTTGCGAATGTCCTTATTCAGTTGTTTCACTGAATAAGTCAAGCACTTCTTCCTTGCTTTTATTTTCTTTGCTCTGTACAGATCAGACTGGAGGCCCCATAAGTCATAACACAGCACCGTATATAGTTATCAATTATAGCTAATATAACTGAATATCAAAATAACTCTGGAACTGAATTTTTTCCCCCTTGTACTCTCTTTTGCTACTCCAGGTTGTGAAACAGCAATTTTCTTCCCAATGCGTTCTAAGAAGATTTTTGGAAGCGTGCATCCTGTGAGACCAATGAAGCTTGAATCTTTTAGTACTTGTATTTGGGTCAAAGCCACAGATGTATTAAACAAAACCATCCTGTTCTCTTATGGCACAAAGTGGAACCCCTATGAAATCCAGCTGTACCTTAGTTCCCAGTCCCTAGTGTTTGTGGTGGGTGGAAAGGAGAACAAGCTGGCTGCAGATACTGTGATTTCCCTGGGAACGTGGTCCCACCTGTGTGGCACCTGGAGTTCAGAGCAGGGGAGCATGTCCTTGTGGGCAAATGGGGAGCTAGTGGCTACCACTGTAAAGATGGCCAAAAGTCACTCTGTTCCTGAGGGTGGACTCCTACAGATTGGCCAAGAAAAGAATGGTTGCTGTGTAGGTGGGGGCTTTGATGAAACATTAGCATTTTCTGGAAGAATCACAGGCTTCAATATCTGGGATCGGGTTCTCAGCGAGGAGGAGATAAGGGCAAGTGGAGGAGCCAACTCGTGCCACATCCGGGGAAACATTGTTGGGTGGGGAGTCACAGAGATTCAGGCGCACGGAGGAGCTCAGTATGTTTCTTAAGTGTTATGAAATTCTACTTGAAGCCAAAGGAGACTCACACTTTAAATATATGCCAGTTGGAAAAGTCCGAAAACTTCGGTGCGTAATAAGAACACTTGAGACAAATGAAGGAGAGACTTGAGATCGTCTTTGCTTATCTTGGCAAAATACTGAATAAACAGTTGAAGGGAAGGCTTGAGAGAAGGCTGGGGGGATGTTGTTACTAAGCCTTATACTGTGGTGCTTTCAGATTAATGTCTGCCTCTGTCAGATAAGCCCTCAGATTACTAAACAGGACTGGACTCTGAACAGAGGGACGATTGTGTTACTCTCTCTCTCTTTTTTTTTTTTGGTTAATTTTATTTTGGCCAGAGACATTTTTATATTGGAAGAATAACAAAACAAGCTCTGTTACCCATTGTTCATTCTTCCTGGTGTGTATTTTGTGACAAAAGAGATGATGAGAAAACCATATTTATACCACAAAGTGACTTATTAACAAACATAAATGTAGCTTATGTGTTATAATCCAGTGTTCCATTTGGGAGAAGGTAGTTGTGTAATTTATATTGTGAAATGGATTTGTATTAATTTTATTTTTGTAAAAGTCTACTGTAAATAAAATGTTTTATAAAGCTAGCCTGTGTCCTCAAAACTTAAGTTTAAGGGCTGTTTTGAAGCAAATCCACACTTTCCCTTTGTTCATTTAGAGTAGGCAAGTTGTTTTCAGAGACTGCTATGAAAACAGCAAATAGTGTATACTGTTAGAAGCAAACTCTAGTGCTGCTATAAGCCTTGGTGTCCTACAGGTTGTAAGAAATAGGGTCTTGGCTAAATGCGTTCATCTCTCTGGGCTTTAGTGTTTTCAATTGGGGAACAGAGGAAGAAGTGACTTAATGAGTCTATGAGCTTGTTCTGCCCTGTTGTCACATAAGCAAGCATGGATGATCTGAGCTCTCCAAGTAGACATGGCCCATGTAAGCACTGGCCAGATGCATGTTCTAGCTCTTGACATTGCTACCCGAAGCTTTCATCTACAACATTCATATTCAAGAATTTCACAATCAAGTTATCAGAAAAATGCAAAAATGAAAGAGCTCATGTTTTATGTAAATTAGGAATTTGTGCATTCATAGATTGTCCATGGTATGTGTGACCTATAGGCCACCAGTTGGGCCTGCATGGTAGGACTATCAGAGGAGAGAACCAAGAAGCTGAACAAGAAGCAAGGCCTGTCCATTTTCTTCCTAGTAATGGAGAGGCCAGAGAATCCTGCACATTCAGGAGTTTCGGTAAGACCCCCACCAATCTCCTCTTGAGGAGTCTATGCGAAGAATCCCAAAACCCTATAAAACTGCTATAGAAATGGCATAGAATCACAGTGAGCATGTATCCTTCTAAATTGGTAGCTGAAGAACCATGAGACTTTCCTGCCCATGAGGTAGGGCTATGGGTAAATCTATAACTATCTAGTTGAGACTCCATAGACATTTGCCTTGATCTACTCAGTAAAAGAAAGGACCATGAATCCAGTGTCTCTCAGAAATAAAGCACCGTGGATCTAATGTGTTTGGAGGATGTTCCCAGAATTTGGACAGCTTCATCCCACTCTTGAAATCTATAAAGTCAGGCCTATGAGTCTGTAATGAAATTACTCAGTTATGAGCTGATATATAGGCCAGTCTTCCACTCTTAGGAATTATACAACTCAACATTTCTGATATGTTGGCCCCATGCTAAGTTCTTACGTAGCTATTCTATATATTGATTGAATTCTCATCTGGAAGAAATACCAGACCCAGTCTTAGAAAGTTAGACATGTTTTCCTCTCTTTACATGTGCCTGCACAAATTAGATCTGCTTGAACACCTCAGAAGACATGAGTCAAGATTAGTACAATTGCATATGCTGACAATATTAACTGTACATTGTATTGGCTACTCTTATGTATGATTAATACAGTGACATTTTGTGTACACAAGCCAAGCACAGTTGATGCTTTCCTAGTTTATTATAGTAAATTTGGCCTTTAAGTATTAATTATCTTATAGTTAGAACATTTGACTAGTAAGTAACTATCATGTGTTGGTGATGCTGACCAAATTAACTGATTGAGGGCAATGAAGAAACAAATAGAAGAAAATAAAGTCATCATTGGGTTATAAATGTAGATATATCATGTGCTACCACAGTAAGTTTGGATAGATATCCTCCAAGGTCTTGTGATTCTTCCTTTACCTCAATCGTACCTCTTTTCTGAAGTGAGAGAGTTCTAGTGTTAGTGGTGCACACAGTCACTAAGAAGACAGCAATGTTTCTCAGTGTTACTTTGCCAAGCTCTGCTCACTGATGAACTGTTGTTTGGGGTCTATGTGATTTCTTTTCTTTTCTATTCTATGTCTGTTTTGAATGAAGTAATGACGTCTAGAAGTTCAGCTGTCATATTACAGCCTGAGATTTAGAGCAATTGCATAATAGCAGCCTATGTGTCTGGTAACCATGAAACCAACACTGGTTTGCTTTCTCCTTCACTTCTTTGACATGAGAGAAAAATACAATTCTAAGTTTTCAAATCCATTATTAGTTGTTGCAGTCTCATCCAGGACCAGTTAATTAGAAGAAAAAAATTTAAAAAAAAAAAAAGACAAAGCATTTTACTTTCTTCAGAACACCCAGTGTGCATATGACAAAACATATTTTACAAATTCTCAGGAAGCTAACTGAAAACCTAACAGTACTTAAGGAGTTTTAGAATATAAGGGTATCAGCAAGAAGACATAAGCAATGTGTGGAGCTGAGACAAAAGAGCCCCGTGGTTTAGCACCATGGCACATAGATTTATTCTCCATGATGCCACTGAGAGCATGATCAAGTGATGACACAGTAGAATTGTACAAGACAAGTCCGGTCATTAGGATGAGAATGTATACATTATTAATATATAATGCTGTCTATATGGTTAATATCATTACTGTTATAATGTAGGGTGACTAAGTTTCCTGATTTTCCTGGGCCTGTTCCGGCTTTATTAAAGTTACAATGTCCCTGGGCAAACTGGGACAGCTGATCACTCTAGTGTGTATTTATTTATGACCAGTAGGGAGACATTTGTGTACATGAATGAAGCACAGTTGATGTTTTTCTTGCCTATTACAGTAGCAATTGGCCTTAAGTATTAATTACTTTATATCCAGAACATTTAATTATTAAGTATCTATCATGGGATGTCAGAGCTTGATTTTATAGTTTGGTGATTAATTGACTTCACAGAAGTGGCAATTATATTAACAAATAATATGATCTTATGATTGATTTTTATTTAATTTATTCTCTAATAGGAAGCTCTTTTTCTTTAAAAAAAATGCCAGGACATAATATATTTCTGAAATTTCTTTTAAGCCAGTTAAAAAGCAGCATGATTAAGTCTATGACTATGAAGGTATTAGGTTACTGATCCTTGTGGCTCCATCAATCTGAAGAGCAGAAGAAAGCTGCAGGCCAGAAATCCAGTGTTTAAATCCTGGCACCACCAAGTACTGACTTACCAACGATCAGATACGCTCAACTAATTGCAAGTAATCCTCACACTTTTTTAATTATCTAACAAAACAAGATCCTTCCTCAAACACAGAATTTTAAAGTAGGTATTGTACATAAAAGTATTTTCTGGCTCATCCAAGCACTTTTGAAATAAGACATTTCTTAAAATATTTTATCAGTTCTCATGTGCTAAAACATAGATAAAATGATCACAAAGGGATGAGCCAGTGAGCTTTAGGATTATTGTGTTTTAAGATCAGCACGCAGACAAGCCAGGCTGGCCAGGTTTTCTTTACCTCACAGCAACATCTGCTGGTGAAATTCTGAAGGTGCAGAGTGATGGGCACCAGCTCCGAGCAAGCCAGTAAGGGAGCCAGCCACTTGGCCACTCAGAAGTCCTTTTCTCTCCATTTCTGGAGCCACAATTGGAAAGACTTCTTACCATGCTGTGTTAAATCTTTTCCTCCTCATGTTAATATTCAGGTGGGATATTTGTAATAGGATTACAATTTAAAGAATGAAACTTTACTCTTTCCATAGTGAAAATCAGTCTGTTTGTGGTAATGTAAAATTAGTAATTCCTTATTCTGTCAAAAGAAATCTACAAAGAATAATAATAACAAAGAAACACTGAATACCTTCCCTTAAATTAAAACCAAGACAAGAATAGTTGTGCACAATGACTCGGGTCACTAGGATGAAAATGTGCGTGCAGCATATAATAGTATCTCTATGGTTCCTGTTACTACCTGTGTGAACAAGAGCTAGTGATGCTCCCCTGACTGGGTGTGAGGTAGCAAAACTTGGAACTTTTTAAAAGCAATAATCATGTCATAAATTTTACATTCTTGTATGTATATGCATACATTTGTGTGCACCTATACACACCTATGTATGTGTCTAGAGGCTAGAGAGGGACATCAGGCGTTTTCTTTGATCGCTCTGCCTTTTCTCTTTGGTGAGGTGTCATCTCTGTGTGACTCCGAAGCTTACTTTCATTAATTTATCCTGCTAGACCTGCCTCCACCAAGCCTCAGAGATTCTCCCTCCTGTCTCTGCTCCACACTCCTGATGTTCCAGGTGTCTGAAAGACCATGGTTGGCTTGTTATATGGGTTCTGGGGTGCAAAATCAGATCCTGTGGTTACATAGGGTACATAGCAAGCACTCTTTTTCTTTCCCCATTTAATTCAACTTTATTGTATCCTATTGGTTTTTATTAGATATTTTCTTTATTTACATTTCAAATTTTATCCCCTTTCCTCATTTCCCCTCTGAAACTCCCCATCCCATCCCCCCCACTCACTAACCTACATTCGCTCCCTATCCTGGCATTCCCCTACACTGGGGCATCGAGCTTCCACAAGACCAAGGACCTCTCTTCTCATTGACGTCCAACAAGGCTATCCTCTCCTACATATGCAGCTGGAGCCTTGAGTCCCTCCATGTGTACTCTTTGGTTGGTGGTTTAGACCCTGGGAGCTCTGAGGGTACTAGTTAGTTCATATTGTTGTTCATCCTAAGGGGCTGCAAACCCTTTCAGCTCCTTAAGTCCTTTTTCTAACTTTTCCATTGGGGACACTGTGCTCAGTCCATTGGATGCACAACAAGGGCTCTTAACCACTGAGCCATCTCTCTAGCACCTGCCGTGAATGTTTAATAGCTGAGCATCTATCTAGGGGTTATGAAGTTCAGTGAATGGATATGGTTCTGCCTCCAGTATTTTAATATGAAACTTAGTACATTGTAGATACTTGATTATAAGTGGGAATAATGGTTCCCGTGACAGGAAGAAGGACATTCAGTGGGCTGAATATTATGCAGAGTGTAGGTAACTTAACTAGATAAAACTAGTTAAGCATCATCGGCCATGTGTGGTAAGTAAAATGACTGCTGCGACACGTGAGGAGTCAGCTTTCTGTATTTTTTTTTTTAAACAGCTCACAATTTAATAGTCTGAATTTTGTCTCCCATAGAGAAAGAAATGAGGTAACTTTATCATAATTAACTAGACAGTCTTTTCCAGGTTGTTGCCAGTAAGTCAGAAAAGAATTTGTACTCTTGCGGGACAACAGTGTGTTTTCTCAAAGATTTTCTACTTAAATTTCAAATCACTTAAGGCCATCTTGTGGCTTGCACAAGAGGACTGTATGATAAAGTCTGTGGACAAAGAAGTGCATTTCTGGCCTGACCTCTGATTCAGGGAGGCAAAGGAAAGGGCAGTGTTGCATGCAGATTCAATAGCAAGGACAGGCACAACGTCACAGAGTTACAAGTCAATTATTTGCAAAGAGCTTCCTCATGGACCCACAAATAACCAGGTGAAGTTGAAGACACTCTCATTTTATAGGCCTTTTATAATATGGTCAGTTTCATGGGTGAGGGATATAGCAACTCACACTACACTGAGCCCAGGGTGAGTTTCTGTTTTCTGATACAAGCAGTGTGGTCCATCATCACACAGCTAAGAATGAGTCTGGAGAATTTTTCAGGAGCATAGGCAACCTCTCTGACACTACATGATATAAAGTTACACATGGAGTAACTTGGGCTGAAAATAAATTCACCATCCAGTGACATCCTTGGTTTAGTTTTTAATCCAAGGGCCTTGTATTAAGTGTTTTTCTTCCATTATTATAATTTTAATCTAGGTTTAATTTTGTAGATATCCTTTGTTAGAATAAGGGTGTTACTAACTACTAATTAGACACTGGAAAAAAGCTAGAGTTTCACATTTTGAATCTAGGTCCTTATTTTGTCTGAAGTTAATTTCTGTATATTTTGATATGGACAATTATTTTGGCACCATTGGTGTAAGTATAAAGTGTACTGGATTTCCACGTTGCCTGGGTTTGTGTTTGCTCTCTCTAATACTGCATGGTTTTTCTCTTTTTGCAGCACTACTGTGATATGACGTCACAGTCAAGTTCGCCTTCTTTAGAGGTCCTTGAGTTCTTTGACTCACTTTATCTGACTCGTATATTTTAAAATCAATTTGTCACATTTCATCAAATGTTCCATTAATATTTTATTAAAATTTCACTAAATTTGTTGAAAATTTATCTTTGCTACACCAGTTTCCCATCCATGAAGATGGTATAGCAACCCATATCTTTGTACATTTTTTTACTACCTTCAAAATGATTTGCAATTTTATTATTAAGTTATATATATATATATAGTTTTCTAGGTGTTGTGTATAAATCATTATATATATTTTTCACTCATATGATTGTATATGAGTATTATAATTTATTTTGGGGTCTAGGCTATGCTCTCCAGTGCCATAACTAATAGAAATGAAACAGTAGCATCTTTGTCTCTTCCTGGACTTAAAGGCCTGCTTCTACTCACTCACTATCAAATCACCAAATATCCTCTTCATCAAGGTAAGGAAGTTCTCAAAAGTTTCTAGTTTGATCTGTTTTTTAATCTTATAAGGCGTGATCCTCTTCCTGCTCAGTTTTTTAATGTTGGGTAATTCAAATAGGAAACTATCTTGTCTTCCTGGGACAAATCCAGCTGGGTCATTATGCACTTTATAAAATGGGTTAGCAACAGTTCCTCAGTCACTGGATACATGGAGGAACAATATGAGTCAGGGTTTTTCCTAATGGCAGAATGAAAGACACTAGTGTAACTGACTTGCTGCTATTCAAGTTTGCTCATCCTTAGTACCCAATCATTGAACACTCTATACCTTTAATTCTTCTTCCAAAAAGAGGATCTTCTTACAATTCTCCTTCTTACTATGAAAATTCATTGGGTATGAAACAGGTAAATGGAATGTAAATAATTTTTGTAAAATAAATCTTACACTTAGATTTAAGGTAAACACTACATATCTACCCAGCAATAAGGAAAACTTGCAAAGTTTGGCTTAGAATTATTCAAACATTTTCCTTTAGGGGTAAATATACAATCCCACTTCAAATGACTTCTCATAGTTGAATTATAAATATATGAGGAATTTGATTTGCAAAATTATAAAATTTTGAAAAATAGAATCAATGAACTATAATGAGCCAAGTCTAAGTAAGGGTAGACAACACCAGCATCCCAGGCCCTGGACCTCGTATGCTCAACCATTGAGTTGGCGTTTTGAAGACAAGAGTGGCATTGTCCATGAAATTTATAATTGATAAGGACTTTGGAATAACTGCAGACACATTGAAATGCAAGTCTTGGTCTGGAAAAGCATTGAGCTGAATCCCATGGGGAAGAAAACAGTAAGTTAAAACTGTAAGTACTATGTAAAGCTTAAAAGATCAACTTAAAGCCCAGAATACTGAAGAAAATTACTGAATACATAAAATAACTTGTGTTCCTTTTTTAAAAAAGAAAAGTTTTGGAGACAGGAGCAGAATACGAGATCAGTAGAAATTAAAGATGTGATTGTTGGCTAGCTGGCTCAAAAGTTGCATTAAGCTTCTAAACAGGGAGGGACATTCATTTAAGTTCTCATGGGGACAGAGTTTAGATATTATGATCAGCCGTGAACTACACACTGCATAGTGTGCTGACTAGAAAACCAGAATTCAAGAGGTCAGCCCACAGGGAAAGGACCAGAGTGCATCTTGTGAAGTGACTCAGGATTAAGTCATCTTTGGCTGAGTCAGTGAACTAAAAGGAAACCTGCTTGTTATGACTGGAGAAGAAAACAGCTGTGAGAGATGGATGATGCTCCATCTTTGAAAGCAAATCATAAGCCTAAGAGGAAGGCTTTGGCTAAAAGTGAAAGGTCACAGGGAGAAAACATCTAGGTCATGATAAGAACCAAATACTTCAGCAAGAGGTGGGTTTTCCCAAGAAGCCCTGGATCTCCTGGCACTAAATGTACTCAAATATAAGCAGGCTGTTGTAATTGTTACCATCACTATCTTAGTTAATATTTATCTAAGTAGGCTGTTAGATAAATGCCATTGTCTGAACATTTCAGTTTACACTAATGCTCAGAAAAATACAAGTGCAACTAATATACAGCGGAGCTGGGATTACACAGTAGAAGTGGCTCTGGGGTGAAATGTCAGGGTCCTAGTCAGCTGCTCACATACAAAAATGACAAGGTGGAGATTGATGGCTTCCACATAGTCCCTGTTCATTCACACAACTGCCTACATACCTTCTGAGATCCACTGCTTCTTAACTCCATACTCACGTGGTTCTGCTGCAGCCCATTGACATCTCCTTTCTTTTCTGATCTCATGATCTCAACAGACAACTGATATGCACTATCTACCTGCAATGAGGATGTATCAATTCAGAAACAGGTTGTCAGAGTTGGACTGGAAACAGAAAATGTGATTGGATACAGACTTTGTGTAATTGATGTTCATAATGGTGTGAACTGGTCAGTGTGAAGGCTCATGTTGCAGGATATAAAATAAAGCAATACACCAGAAGGGTGCTGAGCTGCAGCTTTTAGGTCACCACTGAGGACCGAGGCAAATCAATGGGAAATCTGATCTACTCATGGACTTCCAGTCACAGGCCGACAAAGAGTTGCTCCTCTTCTTTCTCTCTGCTCTATCTCTCTTCCCCTATCTTCTTCCTTCCTTCTCCTCTTCTTCCCCTTTCTGTTTCGCCCCACTTTCTTCTCCTTTTCCTTTCTCCCCTTCTTTGTCTTCTTCATTCTCTTTTCCTCCTTCTCTTCCTCCTCCTGTCTTCTTCCTCTTCCTCCTTTTCTTTATCCACTCCATCAAGTCACATATATCAAGGTCTTCTGTTACTTCAGGTGTTACTGCCCAGTACAATGGGATAATAGGATTTCTGTTTAGCAGGTCTCACAAGTAGCACTGATCTAGTTAGCAAGAATGGATTAATATAATGTTTGGCATGAAGGCTGTCTGATTTTATTACTATAATGGTATTGTAATTATTGTCATTGAACAGATGGCTACTAACCTTTTCATGAGAATAGAAGTCCTTGAGAATGAAGAAGAGGATACCACAGATCAAAGAAGACAATCTAACAGTGAGAAGAAACTTCAGGTAATGAAGAAAGACACACCAAGGAGATCATTAAAGCTGCTCACAGGGAGTATCAACTGAAGACTTGCAGAGCAAAGAACTCATTTTTCAAAATCTCTTCTGCTCTACAACTCACATGAGCTATGGGAGGGTCTGTAAGTCCTGAAAGTCAAAACCCTGGACTACGAAGGCCCAGTCATTCATAGGTCAAGTTACCATTGATTTTATGGCAATTTTCATAACACCGGATCAAATAAACCAAGTCATTTGTTTATTTCAGATGCTTGCAGTGAATTTAGAGTTTATTTTGTGTATCAAAGATCTCTTTGTCACTGAAATAACATTTCAAAAGCCCCAAAAAGCATGAGCTAAGCTCCTGGCAGCTGGAAAAAGAGAATTCATTTTTATATAAATCTATTGTCCACACGTCTACTTCCTATAGTTTTAAATACTTGGCATGTCTGCAATTTTTATGAAATTTGTTTTCAAAAAATGTTTTCAAGGTGGCAAAAATAAAAGCATAATGTTTTTCTACGTTTAATTACAGCAAATTTAATTACATGTGAAGTAAAAATTGGCAATTATACTCACAGGCCAAAGGAAATTAGAAACAAAAGCACTAGCTAATATTATTAATGGCAAATCTTTCCAGGGGAGCATAGGCTGAGTGACGAACACGACCATCCGTGGTGCTCAGACATATCTGGTTGTCTGGCAGACAGTGAGCTAGACAGGCCAGAAGTGTAGGGTGACATGAGGAACTCCACAAGTATCAGAAACATCTGATACTTAAGCTTCAGGTGGAGACAATACCTTGGTCCTTGGCAGGCAGTAGGCATTTTTGGTAGTGCAGTAAGGCAGGGTGTATGGAAAGATGGGCTGGAACAAGGTCTATGGATGGACAGCTGCTTTTAGATGTCAAGAAATGAAAAAGAATACTTTGGGTTTGTTGTTGTTGTTGATGTTGTTGTTGTTGTTGTTGTTGTGGTGGTGGTGGTGGTGGTGGTAGAGGTCGAGGTGTGTGTATTGGGGGGTTGTTTGTTTTCAACAGTGGGGATTGAACTTCTTACCTTGCTCATCTGGGTGAGAGGTCTACCACTGATCCACATATACGGAAAAAGAATGTACCCTCTATCTTACTGCAAACCCAGTAAAGCAGAGTGGCACCTGAAATAAGCCACCTTCTTCAGTCTTGTTTTCCAAGGTGTAACACCAAGGAGAAAGACTATTGTTCTCCTGGTTGGAGAACTTGTGGCTGCTGAAGCTCTACGTGAGTAAGAACAGGAGGGCAGAGGCCACCATTTTAGCAGGATGGCATGGAGCTTCCATATGGACTCTTCTAGGAGTAGAATCATGGGGAGGATGCTACCACAGTGTAGCATGTACACTGGTACATCCAGCATGTACCATGCTGGGAGGCCCAGCTAAAAGGTCACTAGACTACGGCTAGCCTGGGCACAGAGCACATACAGGACATTCTTGCAGACTCCAAGAAACCTGGGACTGGGAATGTAGGAGGACACTGCAAGAAGTTGAGCCTGTGGGATCTGAATTAAGAGGCAATCTATGGGCACCCTGGGAACCTCATGCATTTTTATCAGTGAGGACTGGGAATACCTGAATGCACATGAAATCATTTAATATATTATCCTCTGACCTGCATTCTGTTTTCTTTTAAAGCAAAACAAGGTTTCAGATAAGTAAGAAACAAAAACAAACAAACAAACAAAAATACATATTATGTGTGGATTAGTGAGCACTAATCTCTTGATTCAAATGATTTAACAACAAAGATGTCCTTATTTATATACTTATTTTGGTGGCATTTAATGTACTTTTAAATCAATTTCAAGTTGTTTGAGTTAGAGAGGCCATCATATGTTTTCCTGTGTATCACATCTCTGTTTTGTTTTGAGATAAGATCTCACTATATAGGTTGTCCTGGATCTCACTATGTAGAAAAGGTATGCTTTGAATTCACAGAGATCCACCAGCTTCTGCTTCCCAAGTGTTGGAATTAAAGGTGTGCACCACCATGTCTGGCTCTGTGTATTTTATACAACCAAAGATACGTCTTACTTTTGAAAGACCATGTAAAAGGAACTGGACATCCTGACAGCAATCATGGGTGACATAATTCTCTGGATAAGAATCATAGGATTGGCAGGAAGTTCCCTTCTCAGTGAATATCAGTACCTCATTCTATTCTATCAGGCAAAGAAGAGGTCAACTTAGCCAGCCCAGGAGACATTATGGCATGATCATAAGTCAACGAACAGCAAGGAAAAATAGAACTCTCCCCTTTGTGTGCTAGGCCTTACTCATAGAAGCCATTAAGCTATTCATCAAATTTCTGTTAAACACGTTCCCAGCTCAGTTCTCGAATTGTACCTTGGAGTATGCTCTTTATTATCCCTTCAGTGTGGTCAGCCAGGAGATCAGCTTTGGTGATGGCAGCCAGGGACAGGTAGTTGGACATGTTCCTACACAACTCCTTGCTGCCTCTGTGGAGGAATTTCACTGCGATGGGGACAGCTAAGACCATCACAGGGGTCCGGTTGTAGTTCTGAGGAAACATAAGAAGGCAA
The DNA here is from genome assembly GCF_008632895.1 of Mastomys coucha. Taxonomy (NCBI): domain Eukaryota; kingdom Metazoa; phylum Chordata; class Mammalia; order Rodentia; family Muridae; genus Mastomys; species Mastomys coucha. Next base: position 16,060,927 of record NW_022196898.1, read on the forward strand.
CCAACAAGTAACTCATCTTTCGTTCATTATTATTCATTTGCCTCAAAAATATTCACAGGGCTCCTAGAGTACAGCTGTGAAAACGCAGACCCTGCCCTGGTTACACCGCGCGTGCCCACTTGGTCCTACAGGAAGACTTAAGGGCAGTGGATAGCATAACCGGAAGGCATGACACGTGAGGTGCAGGATGCTAAGGAGAACACATCCAGCCAGAAAGTGTCAAGAAAGACTTCTAGAGAAATGGATGCCTTAGCTGAGACTGAAGGGAGGAGTTGGGGGTAGTTGGGCCATGGTGAGGCAGAGACTGTGGAAGAAAGAGCCACTGTGGGAGGCACAGGGGTGAGGGAGAACATGGTGCACCTAGGGGACTGTGGGTAACTATGTGTGGTTGTAGCGTAATATGTGGGGAAACTGGCGGGAACTGGAAAGTTCAGTGGGCACAAATATACTGGGAGGCTGGTAGGTTTGGAACTAATCCTGAGGGCAACCAGGGATCAACGGGGAGGGACAGATCATCGGGTTTATATTTGAGAAAAACAACCAAAGGAATATTGACAAGCTTGAATTTTTTTTGTTTGTTTTTAGAAGCAACCAAGGATGGATGGATGCATAAAATGTGATATATATATATATATATATATATATATATACACATATGATATATGTATATATATACATACATACATATACATATATGTATATATATAATTACTATTCACTCATAAAAAGAATGAAATATTTTTTAAAGATTTATTTATGTATGTAAGTACACTGTCACTCTTCATACACATCAGAAGGGGACATCATATTCCATTACAGGTAGCTGTGAGCCATCATGAGGTTGGGGGTATTGAACTCAGGATCTCTGGAAGAGTAGTCAGTGCTCTTAAATGCTCAGCCATCTCTCCAGCCCATGAAATATTTTTTAACAACATGAATAGAAGTGGAAGGCATTGTAAAGTGTAATTAGCTAGTTGTGGAAATAGAAATACTACATCTTCTTACAAGTGTAGTTAAAAAGGTGACTTTGCATAAATAGTCTGGAAGGGGATTGAAGGAGATCAGATAATGGGTAGCAAAAAGATTTGCATAGGACAAGTGCTAGTATTAAAAGCTTGGCAGGAAAAATGATAAAAGTTCAAGGGGAAGAAATGCTGATTTCACATTATAAGTATTGACAGAAACACACTGCACTCAGGTATATGGAATGCTACTATATATCAATTAAAAATGCTAAATTTTTAGCTAATGATATTTAAAGAAAAAGTAAACATGACTAAAACTTAAAGGCATTCTAGATCCTAAAATAACTGTATTCTTATTTTGTGACTTACTTTACATGTCTCATAAATGCTGTCATTGGCACTTATTTATGCCATTAGAAATAATTATAGATCACACACACACACACACACACACACACACACACACACACACACACACACCACTTTCCCTACCACTTAGACTAAGAGCAGAGCTGTATTATATACAATGTGTTTGGGAGCTGACTTTTTATCCTTATGTTATAAATAAAAGGGGCCTCTTTTTTCTGTTTGAAATTTACTTCACATTCCACCCATAGGTTGCACTTTCTACTATTTCCAACAATTCTAGATTTTGGTAGGTCCTCATGATCAACTGAATAATGAAATAATAAAATGTACTTGGCCACTAAATAAAATGAGAGATGGCCATTGCCTGTCACCTATGTAAAAAGCTGAACATGTCATGTGCCAGAAATCCCAGCACTGGGAAGGCAGACACAGGATGATATCCAGGGCTTGTTGACTTGTTAATCTTGTCAAATTAGTGAGTTTCCTGGTTAGTGAGAGTCCAGGTCTCCAAATATAAGGACACAGTAACAGAGGAAGACACATGGCATCAACCTCTGGCCTTCACATGCAGGCACACACAGAGACATACAGACACACAGACACATATGAACATGTGCACATGCATAGACCATACATACAGGAGTGGGAAGCAAGTAAGAAGAAAGAAGACAATGTGGATATGTGGTGTTGGCTGTTACAGAGAGCACAATGCATTGGGGAGGGCATGTCAGGGAAAACAGACTCTGAATTCCTCTCCGGGCTTGGCCACTCCCTTGCTGGCTGACCTCAGAGATGCCACCCAGCTCTCTAGATCATCTGTAATGGTGACTGTCATCACATTTTCCCATCAAGCAGTCTCTGATAAACAGGTCTCATGGCAGACACAACATCAACTGACTGGCCCAGGAAGACTTTTCAGGCTGCTAAAGGACCAATGACCTTGGAGAGAAGGTCAAGTAATGACTACTCTCCAAACAGGGTGTGCACTGAGTAACTAACTGTCTGTGTTTAATCTGCATCAGATTATGGTCATTGAAAGCAGGCTGGGAATGGTGGGCAAGGGTGGTGGGATAGAAACTCCATCAATAAATGTGAATGCCCCTTTTCTTTAGTAAACAGCTTCTGGGTTTCTGGTGGGGATAGCCACAAGACCGTACACAGTATTTCTCACCTTCCCTGCAATCAGATGTGGCCAGGTGTAAGTTGAATGCTTCACTATTCAACTCCTTGGCTACTATCAGCTTGATGTGACTTGGCTCTTTACATATTCTCCTCTTTACATCTCATTGGAATAAGGACTTGGTAACAGGGACTGAAGCATCTGTCTATGACCATGAATTAGAAACTATATATAGTACAGAGAAAAGGGGGGGGCTTCCACATCAGCTCCACACTGGCATTTGTGAATTGTTTGCTGATAGATAAAAATGCCCTGCATAGTTGCTGATAGATAAAAATGCCCTGCATAGCTTAACTGACTGGCCTTGGTTAGGGCAGGTGAGCCTGCATTCTGAACAGTGTTAGCACAGAACCATTTTCATTCGTGAAGTGTCTTCAGTAGCTTAAAGGTAAAGTTATGTCCATACTGCCATATGGAATTTAGAATTTCATTTTAGTGCAAACCCTATAATAAAGATCAAAGAAGGAACATGAGGCCAAGACTGCCACACTGCTATAGTGTCCCTGAGTAGCATTATGACATCTTAGATATGGGGCAGCTAGATCAAAGAGAATACTAAATGGGAGAAGACAGTGTCTGGACCCTTATACCAACCAAAATAAAAATAAATTCCAGGCAAACTGAATATCTAAGAGTAAAACACAAAATAACAGTGAGGAAGGAGCATGGTCAGTGTCCCCAGTGGCTTTGGGACAATGAGCAGCTCCTCAAATCTAACTAAACTTTTACCATAAAAAAGGGAGTATAAAGTGGATAAAAGTAAGGACCTCTAGTTCAGTGATACTCTATGGAATGAAAAGATAATCCAAGGGACACATAATATGTGTGACCCATTTATTCAACAAAGGTCTAGCCACAACCAGAATATATATATACAGACAAACTTCAGTTTGTATATACCAAAAAGGCACAGAGCCAAAGGACAAGACAGATGAAGGATTTGAATGGATGCTTCCCAAGGAAGGATGCAGAAATTGAGCAAACTCATGAAAACTTGTTCACTTTCATTCAAATTAATTTTGATCTGGGTCTATCTATAAAGCCTTGCTTACTGAGGTGTCATCAAGACATGAATTCCTCTGAAAAAGAGGCCCAGTCCTACACATTCCGTTTTCAGGTAGTTTTTAAGTGATGAGTACAGGGTTGAAAATTCTGTGCATATCCATACACCATCTGTTTTAAGATTTTATGAGTAACCATAGCATGAAGTGGTGGGCCCAAGTTAGCCAACAGTACCATAACGGCAGTGCCAGGAGGAAGTAAAGGAAATGTTATGGGGTAGCTGAGACACTCAGGTTAGTGAACTGGAAGTCATAATTTTGGAACACTCATATCTTGGTATTGAGTTCAAAACATTCCGTGGCACACCAGATCTCAGTCACACTAAACCCTGTTGAACAGTATGCTTTCTTTTTTTTGGAGAGTCTTCATTAATTCCTTTGAGGAGCTTCTCAGTTCTTCTAATGATGGCATTTCTATCCTTGGTTTCAAAAGTGTTAGTGACTCAGAGAGGTCGGGTAGGGGAGGGGGAGGGAGGGAAGGGGAGGGGAGAGAGAGAGAGAGAGAGAGAGAGAGAGAGAGAGAGAGAGAGAGAGAGAGAGAGAGAGAGATAGAGCACATTTCCCTGGTCCAAATGATGCTTTAAGAATAAGCACTTCACCAAATTTAATTAGGAATTCTTTGAAGAGATCTATGATAATGATTTTCCTACTGGACTCAAGGTGCTAAGAGTTTATGGGTGCCACTCATGTGACTTCAGTAGGTAGAAGAGAACCAGAATGATACTTGAGGAAACATGGGGTTGGAGAGGCAAGCTGGGAGAAATTAAGTTTCATTAATAGCATTTGAGCTCCATGATAGAGGGTGTACTGAGGCTAACTCACACCTAAGGAGTTCCAGAAGGTTGATCCTTAATAGTGAAGCCAAGAGACTTACGCACAGTAGGAGACTTTCTTTGGACAGATCAGAACATCCCTCTCATACTATCAAGTTACCAAGAAGCCAGGCAGGAAACTAGAAGTCTTCAGACCCTATTCACTCTATTCCTAAATTTTTCTAAGCAAGCTAATTAAATATCTTTTGTTTAAACATTTCTGGTTTCCTTGTTACCAGGAGCAAACAAACAAACAAAATGCGTGATACATTCTAACTAATTCCTGTATTCCATCTATTTTCTACATATATAGTCAGGACCATGACCTGCTTTGAGACTTCTCTGATGGCTTATGTGAGTATCTTGGTCTGCCTTCTCCCCTCTCCCTAAGCATATGTGGGCCTAATTGCTGTTGTGGGAAGTTATGAGGCCTTCCTGGAAGATAAGCATCTCCTCTCTCCTGGGACTGGCACTCACCCCCATAGAATTGCTTGGATCTACTGAGGCTAAATCATACCAAAGGAGTTCTAGAAGGTTGATCCTTAATAGTGAAGCCAAGAGACTTATGTACAGTAAGAGACTTTCTTTGGTCAGATCAGAACATCCCTCCCACAGTATTAAGATACCAAGAAGCCAGGCAAGAAATTAGAGTCTTCACTCATCAATAAAAGATCAGGTGAATTCAAAGAGATACTGAGGTGTTCTCCATTATGAGCATGGTAGAACTTGGTTAAAATAACACACGTATTCACAACCAAATCTCCATCTGTGATGATAGAACAGTCCATCCACCAATCTCAGTCTCTAATACCTACTCTGAGTAACACTTGAGTACATGTGCCAAAATAGTCATCCATGTTCCTTTTGTTAGTATACCCTTTATATGTTCAGTAAAGTTAAATCTTTGTTTTTGACTTGTCTCAATTGCCCTATATTGCTACTTCTTTGTATTCACAATCAAGTTATCCTACTACAGCCCTGGATTCTACCCCAACCTCCAGTCTGCTCTTAGGCTATGTTTATAGTCCATTACGTGGCAGCATCTGACAACTAAACATTCATATTTTGCTCCTATAATGAGTGGTCAAAGCCCTAGCATTGGGAACTTTCCAAAATGAATCCCATATCAAAGGTACTATATACATACACCAAGTCTTTTGCAAAGAATAACTTGGAAGTAGAAAGGTATGTCTTCAATTAGATGATTAGATCTTCAGGCACTTTTAAAAATGTATTTATTTATTTGTTTGGATACACCAGAAGAGAGCATAGGAGTCCACTACAGATGGTTGTAAGGTCACCATGTGGTTGCTGGAAATTGAACTCAGGACCTCTGAGAGAACAGTCAGTGAGTGCTCTTAGCCACTGAGCCATCTCTCCAGCCCCCTTCAGGCACTTTTTAATTAATTGATAACTAATTAACTAATTAATTAAGATGATGTCTCACTATGTAGCTCTGGCTGGCCTTGAACTCATTATATAGACCATGCTGGCCCCAAACTCAGTGAGATTTGCCTATTTCTGGCTCCTTAGTGCTGGGATTAAAGGTGTATATCATAATCTTAAGCATATTTATCTGTAACTTGAAACACCGAAGGTAGTGGTGTCAGGAAGTGGGCCTGCTGACTGTGAGCACAAACACAGAGAGGGATTGGTTTGATGGAAATCATTAGATTCTGTTTTAAACTCTAGAGTGAGCTGGCCCTTGGCAGCAGCAATGAAAGGACAGGCCTTCTTAACTAATCAGATTGCATTCTTTTTACAATGTCTCTGAAGTGGGGATCCAGTACAAAAACAGGAGATCCTCCCCTCAAGTATATAATGTCATCATTAAAAAAAAACAAAAAGAAAATAAACTTCAATACACTCAATTTTTGTGCCTTCTCCCCACACATATAATTTGGAAGTCTCTCAAATGAAACAAAAAGTGAAACATTAAGCAAAGAGCAAACAGTTCATGTAAGTCCTCAGAGATCACCACCAAAGGCACTCCATCTCAAAACTGTGTCTAGACAGCCCCTCCCCTATCAAAAGCCACAGGCACTGCTGACGACAGATGGCAGGGTGTGCGTAGGCTTTGGGGCCCAGGATGACACTGCCAAAGAATTCCATAGACCTAACAGATAACAACTTCGGCTCGAAGGCTGGGCTTCGTTTCTAAGGCACCTAAGGCAGAAGATCCGGGCACAGGAAGCCATTTTATCTTTAGAGTTATTTGGACCACAGAGCTGCTAATGGGATACAGGCAAAGAAAAGTCCAGTGGTCACCATTCTCCACCAAGTAAGCCAACTTAACAGCAACTGATAATGCCACAGCCTATGACAGAATTTGGCCCTCAGCTTTAACTCGAGCAGGCTGGTGTGAATATTACCTTACAAGTGCAGAGCTAAGGGAACAAATGGAGGTCACTGTGTTGTACAAATGAATGTACTCCTGAGAACTGCTACAGCTCACTGGAAAGGTGAAACAAGGGATCCTTGTTCCACAATGCCAAGGACTCTGGTTCTCAGCTTGATTGGCACCATTTGAGCTCTTGGTGGAGATTTTCCTTTTGAAAATGCACTTTGGGAACCTTTGCCAGTGTTTTAAAACTAGAGAGAATAAAGCAAAGGAGAAGAGATACAGATCCAGGGTGATAGCAACCGAGACACTACTTTGCTCTCAGGTGCTGAATTCAGCTGGAGCCATAGAAAAGCAACAATCTTAAGAGATGTCCAACTTCATTTATTAAAATGGGCCTCCCTGGACAGTCACCCAGCCTCATCAAGCAGACAGACAGAAAGCTTGATTCTTATCAGTGTAGCCATCTGGGAATCTAATTGACACGTTCATCTGCTTTTCCCAGTGGGTTTCCTCACAGGTGAGAAGAGAGGGTCTGTGGGTTGTCCCAAACATCACATTTCATCCTCCTATCCAAGGACAGTGTCTTAAAGCCCACTGGACAGAAATAAGGTTGCTCAGCAAGCCACAGAATACTTTCTGCTCCTGAGCCCATATATTACTTCATTCTCTTGAATATCACTTGAGTATACCTACTGCTTGCCAAGTACTATTTTAGGTGCTGGGTCTAGCTCAGTGGGAAAAAAAAAAAAACATAATTTGGGCAAGGAAGAGAGGCAAATAATGAGCAATGTAAGCACTGAATAAATAGCTTGTTGTAAAGAGTTAAATGCTGAGTGGGGTCATGGTGGCTTGCCACACAAGTAGGAGGACCCTACTTAGGGTTCCCAAAACACACACGAAAGCTGGGTAGGTGTGGTGGCCTACCTACTATCCTGGAACTTGGAGGTGGAGAGAGGGGCAAGCTGGTTAGCTCTGGTTTCATCAGGAGATCCTGCCTCAATAAGTAAAGTGAAGAGCAATGGAGGAAGATACCCAGTGTCAACCAATGGCCTCCACATGCATACCTAATACACAGGCAAAATAATAAAAGAGAGCAATGCTCTGTATATTATAGTCTCCTGCAGATGATAATATCAGCTGGGGTTAATGATCACATGATATTTCCCATATCTGGAACATTTTTTTTTATTTATTTAGCATCTGGTTATTTACTCATTAAAACAAACCCACAAGGCAATTACTTCTATAATCTGCACTTTATAGATGAGGCAATAAAGGCACACAAGTGTTAATTTGCCCAAGATCACCCTATAGGTAAATTCGTGACAGAAAGGGGATTGCTTGTTGAGTAAACTTCTAGCTTTATAAAACCAGCCTCCCCCATAAGGATTCTGAAGGAAATAGTCTGAGCCATCCTAGGTTCTCTTTGTAGTCAAAGCCATCCCACAATATTGAATGGGGACGCCTGCATGAGCAGTGTGTGTACAACCAAGCAGGCTAGTTCTTTTACAGTGCAGAAAAATATGTATTTCCTGATTTGTGGGTTCACTTCTTGTCCCTTTTGTACCTGCTCTCAGCCATCTTGGACTACTTCATTCACTGGCTCTCCCACAGCTGTAGCTGAGATGAGACTGTAGGTAATGCAAAGATGATTAACTATGCCATCAGGTAATGCTAAGCAAGGGAGGTTGGGAAGGGTGATTGTTCTGCTTCATATGATGAGGCTAAAACTAGGCACTGGGAAAAAAAACCCAACTAGGCACTGGTTCCAGATGTCTGTTAGTGCTCTGGAGCGGCATGCTAGTCCATCGATTATACCAACTGTCATAATACCTGTGTCAGTTTTCATCCTCATCTGCCCTCTCCAAGTGTGTCTTTAGTTTAGAAAGCATAATGTCTTGTATGTCTTTCCTTTCATGGTTTTTCTGGGAGATGGGAAAGGACTGAATCCATATAGCAACTTGGAAGCTCCTAGCTTCAGGTAAGTTAAGGTTTGAATCAGGAGTTCTACTTCATGTCTACACCACGTATAGAAAGCCTTTGTAATGAAGGACTTTCCTCATGTGTACCCACCAGTCTGCAGTAGATTTTAACATTTTTTTGTGTCCTGCCTGGAGTTAGCTGGATACCTGTTTCTATTGGCCTATAAGACTATGGATTTATTTGCAGGTTACAGACCACTATGCTTACCGACCACTGAACTGAACTGCAATTGTCACAGGCAAACACTTCACGGGCTATGTTACCTTGATGTCTCACAGTTCCAAACAGTAGGCATTGGATTGTTACCTTTAATTTACAAAGGGCAAAGCATAGATGTAAGGAAATGAATTTGCCATTATTTTCTGTCTGTAGAACAGATACGTTTTCACAGTACACAGTGAAATAGACTTAAAAAACGAGTTAGTTGGGCTGGGGAGATGGCTCAGTAGACAGGAGCCCTTGTAGTTCAAGCATGAGGGCCTGAGTTCAAACCCCTAGCATCCACATAAAAAGCTGAGCACTGTTAAATGTACCTGCAATGCTCATCTCCAGACTGTGGGAGACCATCTCATGAGAAAGTGGAACGTGACAGAGGACATCTACCCTCTTCTTCCCCAGGCATGCTCTCAAGCTTGCTACGGTGTTATTTTGAATTCTTTACAGTGTAGCTAACATACAGCAGGGACAGGCTAAGATTTTCTCAGCTGATTAGTTAGCAACCTGCTGGCTTAACTACCAGCAGGTTTGTGGTGTCTTTTTACAGTATCTAACAGGCACACACACACACACACACACACACACACAAAATGCCTCTCAGTTCAGAGACATCATGTGTTCACATAAGCTGCCAACTCAGTATCCAGTTGCCTGCCGGTGCACACTGACAGACCTGTAAGATGCAACTCATGATATCAGATGCGATTTTTGCATGGGGAGTATCTTCGTCTTTCCCTGCAGGTCTCAGGTTGTGTTCCAAGCAGGAATCCCACAGTCCCACCAGGGCCCTGGCATGCTTCTCAATGGATTCCGTCTCTCTGATGGCTGTTGTTATCCTTGTAATACAGATTTCAACCACCGCCTGGTCGTTGTTGTTAGTTTGGTAATCCTATTTAGAAAAAAAAAAAACCAACAACCCTTTAAGTTAATAAGTACTCTAGAAGGCTGTCCATTGAGGGAGGGAAGCAGTACTGAGTTATGTTGGAAATGATGGTGTCACTGGGTATTAAGGAGTGAGGCTGTAAAGCCCATTACAGTTGGCCTTCCTCTTGTGGAAGAGGCAGAAAATACATACAAGGTCCAGTGTCATTAACAAAAAGGAGGGTGCAGCTAGTTGGAGGAGCTGGATCACTCATAAGCAAGCAAGTATAAGCTTCAGGGCATTTCAGTTTCAAGTCACCATAGGACAGAAGTTACTTTTTACAGTGACGTTTTAGTTACATGCATGAAAAAACTCAAATTGCTCTACAACTTTCTCTATTAGCTGTCTCACAGAGTCTGATAGAACACAGTGTTGCATTTCTTTCTTTCTTAACTCAAATAAGTATTAAGTCCAAGATAGCTTTCACCAGTCAAATTTCCTCTGTCTTTATTACCCTCTGTGTACTTCGTCATATTTATGAGGGAAAAAAAAAAGGATCCCTTAACGTTTCTAAATGTGAAAAAACACACATACACAACAAAAGTGCTTATTGCTTTGAGTTGAAAAATGGTCTGACCGAGTACCACAATGGGAGTCTCACAGAACTGGGGACTGACAGGGTAGGCAAGCATATGGATGACCGTACTGAGATAGCCAACTGGGAATTTTCACTCCTGACATTATTTTTACTATTGTAATGGGGGCACTAAACACCTTGAACCTGTATCTACACTGTGATCATCTGTAGCTCATTTTTTCCTCCAGAAGAGTAATTTTCTTTTTTCTTTTCTTTCTTTTCTTTTTTTTTTCTTTTTCGAGACAGGGTTTCTCTGTATATCCCTGGCTGTCCTGGAACTCACTCTGTAGACCAGGCTGGCCTCGAACTCAGAAATCCACTTGCCTCTGCCTCCCAAGTTCTGGGATTAAAGGTGTGAGCCACCACCACCTTGCCAGAAGAGTAATTTTCTAAGGCAAAGGACAGAAACAATTTTGAGGCTCCTAGTACATGCTATTAAACTCCCTTCCAGAAATATTTAATTATTTTGAACTCCCATCCTCTAGGTGAAAATGTGATCTCTTTATTGTGATTTTGCAAGAACAAAAGTATTTTTAACTTTTGCTAATTTGACCAGTAGAAAATGGTATCTCATTACTGTTTGGCATAGGCACTTCCTTGGACCAAAGTGAGGGTGCACATCGTCACAAGTTTATCGACCATTTGTATTCCCTCCACTGGGAATTGGGCAATGAGTGTTCAGTCTATTTTTCCTTAGTGTTTTCATTTTCTTTTTGATCTTCTTTTGGAACAATATTTTTTCCCTACTAAGGATAACGAGGCAACATTTGAGTTATAATTCTGCACAGGCTTCATTATTCCTTTTCAAAATTGCTCTTTATTGACAGACTAAGGGTTTAGACAGTGAAGTCAGTCAAGCTTTTGAGTTTTGTATTTTTCCCTTCTAAAATTAGAAACTTAAATTCTTCACTTTTTTTTAGAAGTTTTATTTAGCACTTATGTATATGGCTATTCTTTGTACATGTACATCTATGCAACACATGAGTGCCTGAAGAGGTAAGAGAGGGCATTAGATCCCATAGAACTGGAGTTGTAGGTGTTTATGTTCAGCCACTGGGCACAGGTACCCAAACCCAACCAATTTCTGTGGAAAAACAACCACTCTGAACCGCTGAGTCACTCAGCTCCACATGTTTATTAAGTTAAAAGATAAGGCATAGATATGATACAAAAGATGTAGAAAACAAGGTTGGCAGTACAGAGCAGAGCCTCTGGGGCCCCGTTCCTCAACTTCTGGTTCTGTTCCCCAGTGCCTTACTGTACAATGGCACGATTCTCAGTGCCTCAGAAACCATTTACCTTCTCTGTGTGTGAGTTCTTCAACTGCATTTTAAATATAATTTATCTTTTAAAAAATTTTATTTTTTATGTGTGTTAATGCTTTGCCTGCATGTGTATCTGTGCAAAATTCCATGCCTAGTGCTCACAGAGGTCAGGAGATGGTACTGGAGTCTCTGGAACTTTAGTTACCGATGGTTGTGGCCTACCATATGGGTGCTGGGAAATGGACCTGGGTCTCTGGAAGAATAGCTAGTGCTCTTAACTTAACCCTATCCTCTTCAAATGATGAAATGACAATCTCTATAGACGCAGACACCCAGGATGAGTAGAATAGTTGATTAAGCTTCCTGGATATGAAATCACTAAACAAGAATTTGTATTAAGGAACTGGCTAAAGGTAGAGTACTTACTGAAGTAATGACTGAGCTCATCCCTGGAAGAGGATGGAGAGATTGGACTATATAGAATTTGTCCTCGTACACACACACACACACACACACACACACACACACACACACACTCCTACTACAATCAAATAAAATAAAAGTAATTGGTGCTACATTACCTGAAAAGAGTAGACTTTTTTTTTTTTTTAAAAAGAACGTCATCTTTAGCTCTAGCTAAGACTATATAATGCTTCTACATCAAGAGAAAGATTCACATTCCTTAAAGCATGCTTTAGGAGGTTCAGTTCCCAGCACTAGCATGGTGGCCCACAGCCATCTGTAACTCTTGCTCCAGAGAAGGCAGTACCATCCTCTGGCTTCCATGAGCACCAGGCATAGAAGCATAGCACAGGCATTCATGCAGAGGAAAAAAAAACCCATGCAAGTTTTGTTTAAAAGATATTAAAGAGGCTCAAGGTAAAATTGTGGAAATGTAATATCTCCAGAAAAGGAACTGCTGTCACTGGGCTGCACTTTGTCTTTAAATTAGTTTATAGTGAAATGAACTTCTAGTCATCATATTGTCAGAATCACTCATAAAAACCAAGTATCTAAATATAAAACTATTAGAGAATAAAAACAAATTAGAGTGAGATTGTAAGAGGCTTGGGAACATGGTTCTTTTTTTTTTTTTTTTTTTAACCCAGGTATACACAGTGAAGGACAAGGTGACAAGGTGCATTTGGGAATGTACAGGGTGCATGAGTGACAAAGAGTCAGTATAAGAACCAAAAAGAATCTTAACAACCTTCCAAAGAAAGGAGAACTGAACCAGGCCTGGTGCTGCACACCTGTGATCTTAGATCCAGACCATGCCAGGCCTGGTGCTGCACAGTGCAATCCTAGATCCAGACAGTGCCAGGCCTGGTGCTGCACACCTGTGATCCTAGATCCAGACCGTGCCAGGCCTGGTGCTGCACACCTGTAGTCCTAGATCCAGACTGTGCCAGGCCTGGTGCTGCACAGTGCAATCCTAGATCCAGACTGTGCCAGGCCTGGTGCTGCACAGTGCAATCCTAGATCCAGACAGTGCCAGGCCTGGTGCTGCACACCTGTGATCCTAGATCCAGACCGTGCCAGGCCTGGTGCTGCACACTGTAATCCTAGATCCAGACTGTGCCAGGCCAGTCTTACTTGGAAAAGTGCAACCCTGACTCAATGCCCTTGCTTACAACAGAAGAGAAAAGGGAATTAAACAGCTAGAAATACCATTGGACACAAGCCCAAGCAGTAAATGGCACAAAAACCTTACCCTCACAGCCAGCAAGGACGAGGACACAGAGGTATAATTAGCATTAGCACACTGCTTCACTAAGCTAAATAAGTGTTAACATTTGACAGACTCGGGAACTGATGGAGAAAGCCACTGTGGCCTTCATACTTCCTTCACGTTAGAAAGCAATTTGGTGTATATTATAATATAGGAAGTTCAAAAAAATCTCTAAATGTAGTTGTTTTACTTTATACTGAGACCCTCAGAAATGCATATTTACCAAATTAATCAACTATAAGAATGTATACTGCAGCACTGTTTAAGTAATGAAGGTCAATCAAGAATAATAATAAATATATAAATAGTGGTATGTTCATAGAATAAAATATTACATCCACTGAATGAATGAAAATACATGTACCCAAGGTAGGTAATAAATTAAAAACAGTATGGAAGCTGTGATAACATTTATATGAAACCTTGTAACTTTTCTAAGGTTCTTAATGTAAAGAAAAAAAAAAAAACTAGTTTTAGAGCTGGGCGGTGGTGGCACACGTCTTTAATCCCAGCACTTGAGAGGCAGAGGCAGGCGGATTTCTGAGTTCAAGGCCAGCCTGGTTTACAG
>NW_022196898.1:16075090-16087342 GCF_008632895.1 Mastomys coucha
AAAAAAAAAAAAAAAAAAAAAAAAAAAAAAAAAAAAAAAAAACCCAAAAAAACAAAACTAGTTTTAGAGATTGGTGTATTTCAGAAATTATGATACACACTAAATGCCTTTAAATATTTTCTTCTTTTTAAACTTTACATAAAGTTTAAAATTTTCTAATAATAATTTTTAAGTCATGCATTTGTAATACAGAAGTTAAACCATGCATGTGAATATCACAGTCTAGGTAAAGGTGAAGTTAAGGCCCCAAGGGAGGACAACTGCACTGGAAAGAAATATGCTAGCATTTTAATTGCACCAAATTTTCTTCTCTCTCTCTCCCCACTCTGTCCTTTCTCTTTCCCCTCCCCTCTTCCTCTCTTTCCCTCCATTCCTTCCTTCCTCCCCCCTCCCTCCTTCCCTCTCTCCCTCCCTCTATCCCTCCCTCCCTCCTTCCCTCCCTCCCTTCCTTCCTCCCTCCCTTCCTTCTGTCCTTCCTTCCTTCCGTCCTTCCTTCCTTCCTTCCTTCCTGGGTTCATTGTTATTCCTTTTAAAAATACAATATTTTATCAACTCTTTTAGAATTTCATACAATGTATTTTGATCATATTCACTTCCGACCTTTCCCAGATCTATCCTCACTGACTCCCAACTTAGTGTCTTCATTTTTTTTTTAAAGAACCCCGTGCTGACGGCTGAAGAGTAGGCTCAGAGGTTAAGAGCATTTGTTTCTATTGCAGAGGATCTAAGTTCAACTCTCAGTTCTCACATGGTAGTTCACAACCCTTTGTAATAGAGTCCCAGGCATGTGATGCCCTTTCTTAGCTCTGTAACAACCAGGCATGCACATATATACATTCTGGCAAAACACTCACACACATAAATAATGAAACAAATAATTTTTTTAAAAAATCCCCATCAAGGAGGAGTTAGAGAAGGGACTGAAGGAGCTGAGGGGGTTTGCAACCCCATGGAGGGAGCAATAGTCTCAACAGATCAGACCCCCCGGAGCTCCTGGGGACTGGACCACCAATCAAAAAATATACATGGACCACCCATGGAGCTGGCCACATATGTGGCAGAGGATGGGCTTGTTGGATATCAGTGGGAGGAGAGGCCCTCTGGTTTAAGGGTGTTCGATGCTCCAGTGTAGGGGAATGCCATTGCGGGAGGATGGGAGTAGGTGAGTAGGTGAAGCACCCCTCATAGGGGCAGGGGAAAGAGGAGTGGGGTAGGGGGTTCCTAAAGGGGAGATCTGGAAAGGGGAAAATATTTGAAATGTAAATAAAGAAAATATCCAATCAAAATATAAGTAAATAAATTTTAAAAAGGGACATTATGAGAAATGAAAGACAAAAGAAAAGATGAATGAAGGAAAAATTAATAAAATCTCCACCAAGACAAACTTGTGTTGTCAATATACTAACAGGTATGGGGCCATCCATTGGAACATGTTTGACCTACCAGGGCCTATACCCTTAAAGAAAAGCTGCCTCTGTCTCTCCCTCATTAACTGCAGGCACTTCCTCAGCTAGGAGCAGGAGTTCATAAGCTCCTCCCTCCTTCAGGCTGGAATGTTGGCTGGCTTAGTCTTGCACAGGTCTTGTGCAGGTGACCACAGCTGCTATGAGTTCATGAATTCAGGAGCCTCTCATGTCCAGAAGACACTGCTTCATTCTCATTCTTCCTGGCCTCTGGTTCTTACACTCTTTCCCTCCTTTCTTCTTGAGACTTGTGTGTTATGGGGTGCGATGATAGAGACCTACCATTTGTAGGTACCTAATATTTTAAATGAGGTGAGATTGTTTGCCCAATTTGTTTCACTGTTTTAAAATATCCAACAGAACTGGACAGTGGATTGGGCATGGGGCAAGAGTATACTGTCAAATAGATGTTTGGGAAAAAGAGAGATGATCTCAGTTGAAGTTATCTGGAGAGAAAGCTAAGTTAATAAGAAGAAAAATTAATAATAAAGGTAGTCCAGAGAAGATTTGGAATAAAAGAAAAATGAAAGGCATGCTTGGGAACTTCGTGAGAAATTCCAGTGAGGAGTTCATGACAAATCCTGAGCACCATGTTAGGCAGGAGTGTGCTGGGAGATAAAGTGGCCACACACTGATTACTGGGATCCAATAAGCGCTGACCATTTTGCAAGTAACTCTGGGGGAAGGGATTGAGACTTGCCTGACAAATGTTCTGGTTCTACAAAGCTTAAAGTGATGACTAAATGTATTTGACAGAATCATGATGTATAAAGGGCACAAGGACCTAAACTCAAGAATGTGCTTGCAATGGTTTAAATGTAATATAAGTGGCTCAAAACAAGACCTGGCTATAGGATCTGATCCATGCCCAAAGTCTTAAATGATCCCAGGAGAGAAGTGGACAATGTGTGCTAGTGCTATCAGAATGGTATTTTTAGAAGTAGAACACTTTATTTGATGAGCATTAGCAATGGCTCTGAGCAACTGGTCCAAGTATCAAGCAATGATCAATTACAGTAATAAACTAAGATGATTCCAAGCAAGTAGAACCAGATGTTGAGAGTGTCGGTCATACCTGGAGCTACAATGAGGTCTTCTCAGAAGACTTAGATACAAGATTTCTCTTTGAGAATGAAGTCAATGAAGTGTACCTGTCTGAATGAGATTAGCCAGCTCAGGGGCCATAACAGAGACACAGTCTGAAAGAGACTGTACCAGGGAGTCGGATGGTTTCAGCAAGTGAGGCTTGACTGTGACAGTAATAGGGAAGGTTGGAATATAATCAATAGTAATATTCCCTCTCTAAAAGTCAGAGCAGATACAGAGCACATGGTACTCAAAAATTCTGATACATATGCATTATCATTTTTATTGTAAATTGGTAAATTATTGTTA
This sequence comes from Mastomys coucha, assembly GCF_008632895.1. NCBI lineage: Eukaryota > Metazoa > Chordata > Mammalia > Rodentia > Muridae > Mastomys > Mastomys coucha. Next base: position 16,077,949 of record NW_022196898.1, read on the forward strand.
TAACATATTTCTATCATTCCTGTAGCACAGTTTCTATAGCTCTCCCCATGCACTGACAAATTGAGTTTTGCTAACCACAGAGTTAAGGGTGTTATGCAGGATGCCAGATGGTACAACCTTCCCTTGACACAGACATCTTCCTTATCATGGGAAAACCATAGATAATAAGAATACTGAAAAAAAAGGAAGCCATGGGTGAGACCTGACATCTTTTTTCAAAGGTTTGAAGTTTCTCTCATAGGAATTGAGGGTGGACTTAATGGTTGAAAACAGAGACTAGAAAAGAATGAGTGGCTGGGCCGTGGTGGCGCACGCCTTTAATCCCAGCACTTGGGAGGCAGAGGCAGGCAGATTTCTGAGTTCAAGGCCAGCCTGGTCTACAGAGTGAGTCCTAGGATAGCGGGGCTACAGAGAGAAACCCTGTCTAGAAAAAAGGAAGGAAGGAATAAAGAAAGAAAGAGAGAGAGAAAGAAAGGAAGGAAGGAAGAAAGAAGGAAGGAAGGAAAGAAAGGAAGGAAGGAAGAAAGGAATGAGTGAAAAGTTTAAATAGCAGGATTTCTTCTGGATAAAAGGAGGAACATTGTATGTCTTAGTTTCTTTTCCTGTTGAGGTGATTAATGCTTTAACAAAAGCAATTTAAGAAAGAAAGGGTTTATTACAGCTTAAATTCCAGGGTCTTGTTAGTCATGGCTGAGACGTTCTGGAAGAAGGAGCTTGAAGCAGCTTTGTCTAGTTGCATCCAGAGTTAGAAAGCAAAGAACAATGATAGTGTGCTCTGCCAGCTTTCTGATTTTTATGTTGCCTGCAACCCAAACCTAGGGAATGATGTCAACTATTATCATGGTGGATCTTTCTCACCTCAATTAATCTAATCAAGGTACTTCCTTACAGACATATTCAAAGTTGAACCTAATCTAAATAATTCATGTGTACTTGGTTTGAGGTTTGTCTCCTAGATGATCCTGTGAAGATGATAATCCACACCAGTCATCAAACATGGCAACTGTTTTGACTACTAACAGTGGTTGGAAGAGCTGTGTCTTTGTCAAGATTCTTGAATTATAAGTGACTGTAGATAAGCATAAAATGATGATGATGATGATGATGATGATGATGATGATGATGATGATGATGATGGTGATCATCATCATCACAGACCCGAAGGCAAAGCTGAAATACCTGGTCTCAGAAGTTGCAGTGGGCAAGATAGACAAAGTTTTAAAGTATGTGGAAACAATGGACTGCCTCTTTTGGGCTGCCAACAACATGATAAATCCCTCCCTGTTGATTTCTTCCTCAGAATTACTGGCACACTAAATTCTAATTGCTAAGCTTGGATTGAGGGTCCCACTCTTTCCTACCTTTCTATTGGTAGTGGAGTGGGGAGCAATTCATGGTAGGAGCCTTGCTGAAGGCCCCATCAAAGATGTGGTATTTAGGAGAGATTTAGGAGAGGGGAAACATTTAAGAACAGCTTCCCCAGACTCACTGTTTGGCAAGTAGAAGTAGGTGATTTGTCAGGAGTCCCAGAGAAGAGACTGGTGCTCGAAAGATGTTGGAAAAGGCAACTCAGAAGGAAATTTCTAGTTCTGTTCTTGAAGAATTGAGAATAAGAAATGATTGCTAAAATCCAGGGTCATCAGGAAAGGAAGAGCTGGGCCAGGTCACATGAAACAGGTTTAATGCACCTAATAGGCAAGTTAGACAACTAGGCATGTGGACTAGTTAAAGAAGCAGAGGAGGAGATGGCACCAGTTCCCCCCGCCCCCGCCCCCAAGCTTAACACACTTTAATGATAAGTCGCTGTCTTTTCTGCTCCCTGTGGATAGGTGGAGGACTTGCAATGAGGTGGAAGTTAATTGAGAGGAGGTGTGAACTGTTGGCTAGGCGAGATTGCTGAGTGGAGGACTGAGTTCCAACAGCCCTCCTACTGCTCCCTACTGCTGCTAGACTCAAGCAGGGACCTCACTGAACCACTGGGGACATATAACAGGACTCACCAGTCCTAGCATCCTTCATCTGACATCTGTGGCTGAAGGAAACAAAGGAAAGCATGGGCCACTAGTGACCTCTGGTGGAAATGGCTTTCTAGTGACCTCTGGTGGAAGCTGGCTTTTTTGGGACCTTAGCTATTCTGAGTAGGTCCATTTTCCTAGGAAGATAAATAGCAATGGTATATTCAGCTGGTTTATTTCCAGATGAGTGAATGAGGAACCTGTTAGATATAGTATTCAGAGAGTGAAAACATAGCAGGAATTCCTTATGGTTTGACTCAAAACAAGTTGATTAATGGTCTGGGAAAAAATATGGACAAGTAACTGCTGTCAAAGACATTACCTGCACCAGAAGAGTGTTAGAGCAATGGCCTCTTTAGCCAGTGGGGAACTGGTTCATTAAGAGTGAAGAGCAAACGGACATGATGACAGGTATGTGGAATAGCCTTGCTGTGTGCTGGTATTCCTGTTAAAGGCCTTATTATGGAAGAAGCTGTTTCCCCTGAAATCTGAGCACACGTCAATGTCCCGAGTCCCACAACTCCCCCTCCCATTGGGTGTCTGTGCTAAGTGCTGGCAAACACTATTGAGCTGTGAGGATGTGGATGTGACAGGCATTTAGTGGTCTAGGTTTTTGAAGTAGAACTAATCTCAAGGAAGGTCTAAGCCCAACCCAGAAGGTCAACATCAAGCACATATCTCTGCTTTGGAGCCTGTTTTCAGAATGTAATTTTGATATGGAGACAAAACAAAGGCAGGGAATGCCTGATTGGAGTCTTAAACGTATGTGCTCATATTTGGGGCTAATAATGGAATTAAATTAAATGGAGACTGGAGGGTAGAAAGTGAAGCAAAGACAAGAGTTTTAAAGAGAGCGAGATGATGCATAAGTAAACAGAATCAGCATCGTCAAGCCCTGGGCAACTGTCATTCCTGGCAGCAGCGCTCTGGCAGTCTGTGTCTCATCTTACCCGTGTGGCAGAGGTGTCACCTGCCTTCTTTCATTATTCAGCCTCCACCACACACCCTGCCTTGTTTGCTGATGCTGTTGTGCAGCTTGGCAGGTCTGCTTTTCTTAAATTTGTTACACCTCTCTTCTCCGTGTCATTTCAAGGATGTAAAAATAGTCCCTAAAGAATCCATTTGTGAGAAATCCAGTCTAGTTTGAGATTTGCAGCATTCAGGTCTCCATGAGTGGGCAAAAGTTGGCCTAAGATAACAGTTTGCTAGCTTGCTTAGTGTTATTTATTTTTAAGGTAACAATTAAACCAAATATTACATTTATCACTGATTCTTCTCCTTTACCATCTCCTGGAAGGCATATGGTCTTTGGCTCTGAGACTGGCAACTTGAGAGGTCTGTTCTACAAACCAATTTACTTACCAAAGATGAGCTAATTACTTTAATCTGCTCCAAAGCTTCTGTCAGGCTGTCTTCAATCTCCGCATCATCTAAAGAGAAGAGGTCCCCAGCTCTTGAAAGATCTTTTTGTCCCAAAACCAGTCTGAAAAGTTGATGCATTGTGATTTGGATCAGTTGGCTTTCTGTGGATCCAGGGCCATGGTCAGTTATTCATGTAGCAGCAGATGGCACACTTCATATTCCATGAGGGGCGTGGTTCTTCAGGCTCTAAGGTCTCCTTCGACGGTCTCTGTAATTGAAACAAATGACAGAATATGAACAATGAAGGAATGGCAGATGAGATAGACAGATAAAAAGAGACATATACATAGAGCAATGAACTCTTGCTCTGTGACATTTGAACAAGCTCTTCTTTTTTTTATATATCAGAAAATGCTTTTCTTCAAGAAATTAGCAGATTTCCTCCTAATTTAATTTGAAGCTTCAAAAAAGCAACATCAGACTCACACATTTTCTCCTGCTATGTCTTTTCCACACTCCACTTTTCTCCATGAGGCAAGTAAAGAAGCACAAGAGCAGTAAACACCTCCAGTACTTGCTAGTTCCTCTGCAAGCAGATCCAGTGGCAACTAAACTGCAGTGGTAAGGCAAAGAACGGCCTAGGGAATACTAGCTGTCTGGGGCCCATTCCTCTAGAACCCGACACAGGAATCAGTTCACTCTCTTGGCTGCACATCTCAGCTTTATTGTCAATAGAAATTCCTTGTCACTTTAGTGTACAAGGTTATCTACTTACTTTAATTCTGTGTGCTCTCTAATGAAATAGCAGTGAGATAAAGAGCTTTGTCTTGGTATGTGGATTAGGGAGACCTCTATTAAAATTCAATTTGGAATGGTGACATTGAACATGATAGCATTGCAATGCAGGCCAAACAGGAAGATCTTTGGGATTGGGTATCCTCCCTTTATTACTTTGGCTGGAATGATACAGTTTCACTAACTTCTTCACTACAGAGCAGTCTGTAGAGAACAGAGCAAGGGACAAGTTGGGCACTTAGTTATTTTCTTCAGTTCCCTTCAGGGGCTAATGAAACTATAAATTGTTTGCATTAGTAGATATGTTAGCTGTCATTTAACAGCCAGGGATGATCGATGACTTCCTAAGGTCCCGTATTTGTCATTGTGGGGCTAGTCTCCTGCTTCAGGTGAATGGACTTTCCACCACAGTATACGGTGAAGTGGATTCTCTTCATCCATCCAAGTAACGTGTAATGCAGCCACTCTCTCAGAGAGTAGGAGCCCAGTATGAGTTACTTAACAAGAGCAGTGGATGATTCTGACCATGATTTCAGTGTGAATGGGTTCCTTGGAATGAAAGTGAAAAGAGAGAGGCCTCTGTGGTCCCTTGGATAGTCCCAGATCTTCCTTGTGAGCTATCACTGTGGGAGCACCTCTCTATGCTCTATCAGTCTTAAAGTTCCAAGATACTTACTCTCTACTCACTGTGGGATCTAACCATGAGCCAAATCTTTCACAGGATACTCAAGTCAGTCTTTCTGTGGTATTTCAACTATTCAACTAAATGATTTCAAGGGTGTTATTATCTGTTAGTTGTACAATTTTTATAGTGCCTTCCAACTTTAGAAAAATAAGGTTCACTCTGGCCAGGGAAGCAGGTAACTGCAGGTCCTTGCCTCTCCTTCTTCTCTTTCAAATCGAGTCCCCAAGCTTCATCCCCAGCCCAGTAATAGAATGCCTGCTGTAGCTTCCCTTCCCCTCTGTACCCATTTCCTGTGACTACCATAGACCTTCCCTTTCTAACCTACCTCCTTGAACTATTTGCTTTGTCGCAGTCCCCAACTCTAGAGGGCACTCCTGGGAACCCACAGGACACTCTGATTAGTGAGGTAGGAAGGTTAACTTCATCCTTTCTTTCATTCCTCCAAGTCTAATCTCCCAGTCTCATCTCCAGCTCTATAGCAGATCTTCTGCTATATCCTTGCCTTACTCTCTTCCCCCATTCCCAGAGGACTTACTAAGTAGATGTTCGTGGGACAGCCTGATTTCTTTCCTCCTGTGAGCCCCCTCGGCCCACCACCAACCTGTCCCTATTCTAAAGTGTCACCTACCAATACCCAGTAAGATATTTTACCTGGAATCCCCAGCAGCCACAACTCTCAGGATTCCAGAATGTTTCCCTATCAGGCAACACAAAACCACCACAGTCTCCTAAAACCAGAAAGGAAAGAGAAGCCAAAGGAACAAGACACTCACCCAACAAAGACCAGACCAGATACAACACTGAGAATTACAATCTCCCCAATATCAAATGCTCGGACAACAGTGTAAAAACAAATTATAATGGTCAGGATAGTATGTCTCTACTAGAGTCCAATGCCACAGCAGGCCCTGAATATTCCAACATAGTTGAAGCATGAAAAAAAGACCTTGAAACAGCTTTTACAAATATGATAGAGGTACATAAAGAGGAAATGAATAAATCCCTTTAAGAAATCTATGAAAACACAAACAGTAGAAAAAAATGAATCAGACCATTCAAGACCTGAAAGCAGAAATAAATCAATAGTGAAAACCCAAACTGAGGTAAATCTGAACAAGAAAACTTTAGGAACTTGAACAGGAACCCCAGAGCCAAGTTCTACAAGCACAATACAAGAGATGGAAGAGAGAATCTCCAACATTGAAGGCATGATAAAATAAATGGATACCTTGGTCAAAGACATGAAATTTGGAACACCATGGAAAGACCAACTCTAAGAATAATAATAGAGGAAGGGAAAAAACCACAGGTCAAAAGCACAGAAAATATTTTCAACAAAATTGTAGAAAACATTTTTTCCTAGCCTAAAGGAGATGCCTATCAAAGTACAAGAAATATACAGAACACCAAATAGATGGATCATCAAAGAAAGTCCTCCTGGCACATAAGATTCCAAACACTCAACATGCAGAACAACAACAAAGAATATCAGCAGCCGCAAGAGGAGAAGAGCAAGTAAAATTGTGATGACTGTTGCCTGCTTGACTATATCTGGAATTAACTAAAACCTCAAAATACTGGGCACACTTATGAGGTATTTTTGCTTAGTTAAATCATTTGAAATGGGAAGATCAATCTTTATTCCCAATCTTTTGTTTGTTTGTTTGTTTGTTTTTGTTTTTTGAGACAGGGTTTCTCTGTGCAGCCCTGGCTGCCCTGGAACTCACTTTGTAGACCAGGCTGGTCTCGAACTCAGAAATATGCCTGCCTCTGCCTCCCAAGTGTTGGGATTAAAGGCATGTGCCAGGCTCTTTTCCCAATCTTTGAGGAGAAAAGAAACATCTTTAATTCAGACACTGAGTGGAAAAATCCATCTCTAATCTGGTCCACATATTCTACTGAAAGCCTATGTAAAGACATGGAAGAAGAAAGCTTCACTCTTAGCCTGCTTGCTCTTGTCCTTACTAACAAGTCTATCACTTCATGGGCATAATAGTCTACTTTTTCAGGATCCAAGCATATGCAATATGTCTAACCTCATGGACTGAACAACTACTGGATTCTTAAACTTTTTTTTCTTTTCATAACAGCCATTGCTGAATTAGCTGTACCACAACCTGTAAGTCATTTCAATAAATACTCAGAATTCTCTCTCTCCCTCCCTCCATCTCTCCCCATCTTATCTATCTATCTATCTATCTATCTATCTATCTATCTATCCATCTATTTGTCATCTATCTGCCTACCTATCTATACTCTATATACAGATATCCATATCTATTCTTTCCATACAGTCTGTTACTCTAGAACACCCTGACTAGTACAAATACCTATGTTCCAAACACAAGTTCACCCAAGTTTGTAGAAGAAACACTACTATAGCTAAAATCGCATATTCACCCTCACATACTGATAGTGGGAGACTTCAATACCCTACTCTTGCCAACAGGCAGTTCTTCCAGACCAAAACTAAACAGAGAAATGCTGACGCTAACAGACATTATAAACAAAATAGATCTAACAGACATTTACAGGGCATTTCACTCAAACGTAAAAGAATATATCTTTTCAGCACCTCACGGAATTTTCTTCCAAGTTGACCACATACTCAGACACAAAGTGTCAGCAGATACAAGAAAACTGAACTAACTCCCTGCATTCTATCTGACCACCATAGATTAAAGCCAAATACTAACAATAACAGAAACAAAAGAATGGCTTATAAATTTATGGAAACTGAGAAAATCTCTAATGAATGAAAAAAGGGTCAAGAGGAAGATAAAAAAGAAAAATCAAAGACTTTCTAGAATTGAATGAAAGTAAAGTGAATACATACCATGCCCAAACTAATGGGACATAATGAAGGCAATTCTAAGAGGCAAGAATTCATAGAACTAAGTGACTTCATAAAAATTTGGTAGAGATATGATATTAGCAACTCAATAGCACACCTCAAAGCTCTAAAAGAGAAAAAGAGAAATCCCACCCAAGAGGAGTAGAAAGTAAGAAGTAATCCAACTCAGGGCTGAAATCAATAAAACAGAAAGAAGCAAGCAAGCAAACAACAACAACCAATATAAAGAATCAATGAAACAAAGAATTGGTTCTTTGAGATAATCAATAAGATTGACAAACATTTATCCAAATTAACTAAATGTCAGAGAGAAGATCTGAATTAACAAAAGTAGAAATCAAAAGTGGGACATAACACCAGACACTGAGGAAATCTCTAGAACATACTTTAAAAACCAGTACTCCATCAAACTGAAAAAACTGAAAATAATGAATAATTCTCTCAGTACACATAACTTACCAAAGTTAAATCAAGAGCAGATAAGTAATTTAAACAACCTCTAGTGAAATAAAAGTAATAATTAAACGTCTCCCAGCCAAAAGAAGCCCAGGGCAAGATGGTTTTAGGGCAAAATTCTACCAGACTTTCAAAGAGTTAACATCAACGTTCATTAATTCATTCCACAAAATAAAAATAGAAGAAACATTGTGAAATCATTTTATGAGGCCACAGTTAACCTGATGCCCATAAATATCCAGCAAAGAAAAATAATTCTAGACTCATTTCCTTTATGAACATAGATGGAAAAATAATCAATAAAATACTTGAAAACCTAATATAAGAACATGTTAAAAAAGATCATCCATGGGCTTGGGTTCCTTCTGGTATCTCTGGGCTAGTGCCCTGAGCAGACCTTGGAAGCAAGCTCAGTAGCCAGTATGACAACACTCAGAGGAAGCTCCACTCCCAGGCACTCTAACATGCCCAGGAACAGAGGTGAGGAGGATACAACATCTGTCCCAATACTGGGAGTAACTGGGACCAGCAGGACCAGGGACACAGGAACTCCACCAGCCCAGTGGCTCAGGTTCCTTCCAGTCTGTCTGGGCCAGTAGGTGCCCTGAGAAGACCTTGGGCTCAAGCTTCGCAGTGAGTCCCACAACACCCAGAGGAAACTCTACTTCCACACGTTCTAACACACCCAGGATCAGAGGTGAGGAGGACCCAACATCTGTCCCAACACCAGAGTTACTGGTACCAGCGGGATGAGGCGCACAGGAAGTCCTCTAGCCCAGTGGCTCGGGTTCCTTCCTGTATCTCTGGGGTGGTGCCCTGAGCAGACCTTGGGTGCAAGCTCTGCAGCCAGTCCCAAAACACCCAGAGGAAGCTCCACTCCCAGGTGCTCTAACAAGCCCAGGATCATAGGATCCCAGAATCACAGGATCACAGAGACAGCTTGACTCTGAGGAGTTCTGACACAACCAGGATCACAGAAAGAACAGGCTCCAGTCAGAGTTAGCAAAGGCAGGTAGCACTAGAGATAACCAGATGGTACAGGGCAAGCATAAGAATATAAGCAATACAAACCAAGGTTACTTGGCATCATCAGAGCTCAATACTCCCACCATAACAAGTCCTGGACATATCATCACACCAGAAAAGCAAGATTCAGATCTAAAATCACTTTTCATGGTGATGATACAGGACTTTAAGAAAGACATAAATAGCACCCTCAAAGAAATA
>NW_022196898.1:16087441-16087597 GCF_008632895.1 Mastomys coucha
CACAAAAATCCCTTAAAGAACTACAGGAAAACACAATCAAACAGGTGAAGGAAATGACCAAAACCATCTAGGATCTAAAAATGAAAATAGAAACAATAAAGAAATCAGAAAGAGAGACAACCCTAGAGATACAAAACCTAAGAAAGAAATCAGGAC
>NW_022196898.1:16087768-16093535 GCF_008632895.1 Mastomys coucha
GAAGACACCATAGAAAACATTGACACAACAGTCAAAGAAAATACAAAAAGTAAAAAGCTCCTAACCCAGAACATCAGGAAATCCAGAATGCAATGAGAAGACCAAACTTAAGGATAATAGGTATAGAAGAGAGTGAAGATTCCCAAGATAGTGGGTCAGCAAATATCTTCAACAAAATTATAGAAGAAAACTTCCCTAACCTAAAGAAAGAGATGCCATGAACATACTAGAAGCCTACAGAACTCCAAATAGACTGGACCAGAAAAGAAATTTCTCCTGTCACATAATAATAAAAACACCAAATACACTAAACAAAGAAAGAATTTTAAAAGTAGTAAAGGAAAAAGGTCAAGTAACATATAAAGGCAGGCCTATCAGAATTATAGCAGACTTCTCACCAGAGACTATGAAAGCTAGAAGATCCTGGGCAGATGTCATACAGACCCTAAGAGAACACAAATGCCAGCCCAGGCTACTATACCCAGCAAAACTCTCAATTACCATAGATGGAGAAAACAAGATATTCCATGACAAAACAAAATTTACACAATATCTTTCCACAAATCTAGCCCTACAAAGGATAACAGATAGAAAACATCAACATAAAGAGCAAACCTACACCCTAGAAGCAAGAAAGTAATTGTTCAACAAATCCACACAAACCTAATTCCATCTCTAACAACAAAAACAACAGGAAGTAACAATTGCGTTTTCTTAATATCTTAATATGAAAATTAATATCACCAGCATATCCTAATCGATTGAAATCCAAAAATATGAGGAATTAGAAATTTGTTGATTGTCATCCAATTATCTCTCTAATTTGGTAATTGGAGGAATAGGTCCAATATTGTACAATCCATATACACTTTCAGCTTGTTTGTTCGTGACAGTGTCTTGCTGTGTACATACAACATAAGTGTCTTGAAATCTTGCTTCTCCTATCTCAGCCTCTCTATTAGTAGTATTGTTTATTTCATGTTTTTACACTATAGTATGGTTTTCAGAACAGCTTACATATCTCAAAAGTATTTATATACCCAAAAGAAATGTAGATAATTAAATTGGTAGGTGGCTTGTAAGAGATCAACAAAGTGTAAGACTTAATGCTTTGCTTGATTTTTTTAACTCTTGTATCAAGTTTGAAGAAGAGGACTTTATAAGTTACTCTTTTACTGAAATGAATGCTTTTCCAAATTATCACAGCCAATGAACCAAATTCTTACCCTCACCTAATGTCTGTGCCACCCTCCAAGCAGAACCCTTGTTCATTGAAACAGTTGGTGAATGACTTTATGGATAGACCATCTTAATACACACACCATTTCTTAAATGAATATAACCTGTTCTCTGTGGGCTGAGAGTAAAGTCACTCACTCAAGCCAAATAGCTATGACCATAGCAGAAAGTCTGTATCCAAAAATCAAGCCTACAATTCATTCTTTGGCGCAGCAGAACTGTCAACTCTCAGGTTAGCTATGATGGAGGTAAAATCCTTTGGTGATGTGAGGATCATTGAAGTACAGCCTTATTACAGTGAACTCCAGTGTCTAAAAATTGTTCTTATTTTGGGCTTGTACCACAGTAAGAGCCAAGATTTTAAGCTCTACTAAATATAAAACAAACAAACAAACAAAAAGACTTTATATATTTATGTTCATTTAAGAAACTACTAGTAGTGATATATTATTTTAAAATATACAGTTAATATGTTTGGAGTTATTTAAAATTTATATTGAGAAAAATGTATGTATTTTCAGTATTGCTGGAGAGAAGCATCTACATAAGACTGTTAAATTGATTGTTGTTTTATATCAAACAACTTTTATAATACTCATTTTTATTGTTATAATATTGTATAAATTTTAAAGAATATGAAAAAAAAAACAAAAAAGAAACAACCAAAAAAAAAAAAAAACAAAACAAACCAAGAAAAGATCATTCATGGACAGTAGTGGTGCACACCTTTAATCCCAGCATTTGGGAGGTATTGGCAAGCAGATTTCTGAGTTTGAAGCCAGCCTGGTCTACAGACTGAGTTCCAGGACAGCCAGAGCTACACAGAGAAACCCTGTCTCAGGAAAAAAAAATCATCCAACATGATCAAGTAGGTTTCCTCCAAGAGATGCAGAGATGGTCCAAAATACATAAATAGATAAATGTAATTCACACACATAAACAAACTGAAAGACAAAAAAACACATGGTCATCTTAGTAGATACAGAAAAGGCCTTTGACAAAAATCCAACACTCTTTCATGAAAGACATCCTGGAGAGATGAGGGATACAAGGGACATGCCTTACCATATTAAAGACAGCTTCCAGCAAGCCCAGAGCCCACATCAACTTAAATGCAATTTCCACTAAAATCAGGAACAAGACATGTTTGCCTGCTTTCCCCATACCTATTTAATACAGTGCTTCAAGTCTGAGCTAGAGCAATAAGACGAATGAAGGCGATCAAAGGATTACAAACTGGAAAGGAAAGCATTGAAGTTTCTTTGTTTGCTGATGGCATGATAGCACAGACAGGCAACCTGAAAAATTCTACTGGGAACTCCTACACTTTCAAACACTTTCAGCAAAATAGCTGTATACAAAATTAATACACAAAAATCAGTAAGCCTCCTATAAACAAATGGCTAATGGACTGAGAAAGAAATTGGGAAAACAACATCTTTCACAGTAGTCTCAAATAATATAAAATGTCTTGGAGTAACTCTAACCAAGCAAATGAAAGACTTGTATAAAAATCTCAAGTCTTTGAAGACAGAAATTGTAGAAGATATGAGAATATGGAAAGATCTTCCATGGTCATGGATCCATAGGATTAACATAGTAAAAATAGACATCCAACCAATCTACAGATTCAATGTAATCCACATCAAAATTCCAGCATAATTGTTCACTGATCTTGGAAGAATAATTTTCAACATCACATGGAAACACACACACACACACACACACACACACACACACACACACACCAGGATACCTAAAAATAAAAAGCTGGAATAATAAAAGAACTGCTAGAGGTATCCATTCCCAATTTTAAGTTGTGCTACAAAAAATAAATAATAATAAAAATGGCATGATATTGGTAAAAACTGATATGTTGATCAATGGAATAGAATTGAAGATGTACACATGAATCCACACACCTGTAGCTACCTGATATTTGATAATGGAGCCAGAAACAGACACTGGAAAAAAAGACAGCGTTTTCAACAAATGGTACTAGTCAAACTAGATGGCTGTGTGTACAAGAATCCAAATAGATCCATACTTGTTACCCTACATAAAACTCAACTCAAAATAGATCAAAGACCTCAACATAAAACCAGATTCACTGCTCCTGATAGAAGAGAAAGCAGGGAATAGCCTTGAACTCATTGGCAAAGGAGAATACTTTCTGAACATCATTAATGTAGTTATTAGGATCGACAATTAACAAATGGGACCTCATGAAATGAAGAAGCTTATGCGTGACAACGGAAATCATTCAGACAAAGCAGCAGCCTATAGAATGAGAAAAGATTCTTACCATTGCAGACCGGGTAGAGGGCTAAGATCCAAAGCATACAAAGAATGTAAGAAACTAGATAACGAGAAAACAAGCAATCCAATTAAGATGGGGTAAGATAATTTATCAGTAAATTATCAGTAGTGGAAACTCAAACAGCCAAAAACCAGCCAAAAATCCTTAGCTATCAAGGGAAATTGAAGTTAAAATTACTCTGAGTCTCCATCTGACAATTCTTGCTGGCAAGACTGATCTGTCACTTGTAAGGAATGTGGGGAGCAAGGGGAACACTCACTCACGGTTATTGAGAGTACAAACTTGTACAGCCACTGTGGAAATAACTATGGTGGTATTTCAGGAAGATGGAAACTGATCTACCTGAAGATCCAGGTATACTTCTCTTGGGTATATACCCAAAGGATGCTTCATCTTACCACACTTGCTCAACCATGTTTATTGCTGCTCTATTCACAGTGGCCAGAAACTGTAAACCACCTAGATGTCTCTCAACAGAAGAATGGATTAAAAAATGGTATATTTACACAATAGAGTATTACTCAGCTATCATATTTTCAGGCAAATAGATGGAACTAGAATAATTCTGAGTGATGTAGCCCAGATCCAAAAAGACAAACATGGTATATATTCACTTATATGTAAACATTTGCTGTTAAATCAATGATAACAAGACTACAATCCTACAGAGGTTAGGTACTGAGTAAAGGACCGGCAGGTACAGATAGATCTTATTAGGAATGGGAAATTGATTAGATAATTATGGACAGATGAGGACCTGAATTGGGAGGATTAAGTGGGGAGGAGTGAGGAGAAGAATAGAAGGAGGAAATATGGGGAGAGACAGTTAAAACTAAGGGACATTTGAAAGGGTCATATACATTTCAACCTAATACAGTAGAAACCTTCTAAAATATATACATATATGAAAGGCAATCTAAACAACATCACCAAATAACAGGGGAGACAGCGTTCCACCTGGTTGTCTCTTGTTACCAAAACAAGGCTTCTAGTTCTAAGATTGGGTTACATCTAATCGTGTTGTTTGCCAAAGTGGTCCCATGGGAATCTCCAAACAATCCAGGCTATTGGCAAGACAATAGATTGCTCTTCACAAACTGGCAGCAAGGTCTCATTGCTAAAGACAATGCCTACATGACTCATTAAACATGGAGAAATTGAGCTGGTGCCTACACAGAGTCTTCTCTCCATGTTCTAGTATCTTTGGTACATGTTACCAAAGGAGACAGACTATGCAGGTTCTGTGTATGCTACTTTCATCTCTGTGAGTTCATAGAAGCTTTGCTCATGTTGATCTAGAGAGCCTTGTGTTCTTGGTGTTATCAATCTCCTCTGGCTCTTACACTCTTTTTGCCTCCTTTTAAAAAAAGTTTTATGGGCTCTGTGGAAATGGATTTTTAGCATGCTACCAAAAGAGATACACAAACACTAAACCAAGCACAAACCCTTTGGTTTACAATGGTGTCATCCCTACAATAGATGATAAAGCAATGGTTCTCAGCCTGTGGGTCTGGGAATCACAGATATTTACATTATGGTTCACAACAGTAGCAAAATTATAGTTATAAAGTAGCAATAAAAATGATTTCATGGTTGGGGGTCACCTGAAAATGAGGAATTGTATTAAAGGATTGTAACATCAGGAAAGTTGAGAACCACTGTGCTAGATCAATAGCAGTACAAAGTTTGGAGTAACCAACTGAAGTTTGACTTCAGGCCCGTTCATCAAGATGGAACACATTCCAACACTACTTGGGTAACCTAGAAACCGATATTACATAGCCCAGTGACCTAGGGTTAAAACCAAGTAATCCTGGTCTTAAAAAAAAAAAAAAAAAGATCCAGGTGTTGTGGCACATGTCTTTAATCCCAGAACTCAGGAGGCAGTGACAGGCAGATCTCTGAGTTTAAGGACAAGCCTGGTCTAGAGAATGAATTGAATTTCAGGATAGCCAGAGCTACACAGTGAAACCCTATCTATTCTTATCTATCTATCTATCTATCTATCTATCTATCTATCTATCTATCTATCTATCTATCTATCTATCTACCTACCTACCTACCTACCTACCTACCTACCTACCTACCTACCTATCTATCTATCTATCTATCTATCTATCTATCTATCTATCTATCTATCTATCTATCTATCTTCATAGATCAGTGCCTTGTTCAATCATCTTTAGAGAAGCTTTGATGGGAACCAAT
>NW_022196898.1:16093545-16105510 GCF_008632895.1 Mastomys coucha
ATTCCTAAATGGGATATCTAGCAAATCCCTCCCCTGTGGGCTCACGAAACTGCAGAAGAGGAGGCAAAACATGTAAGGACCAGAGAGGATTGAAGCCACCAAGCAAACAAAGCCTCGAAGTCAACATGAGCAAAGCTCCTAAGAACTCACAGAGATTGAGACAGCACACAGGCCTACATGGGTCTGCACCGGGTCCTCTGCGGATATACTATACCTTCTAGTTTAGTGTCTTTATGGCATTCCTAAGAGTACAAATGAGTGGCTCTCTGATTCTTGTGCCTTCTCTTGGACTCTTTTCCTTCTTGTCCAATTTTGATGTAATAGTTTTTGTTTTATCTTATATATCTTATTTTGTTATGTTTTCTTATTATCCCTTAGAAACCCATTCTTCTCTAGTGAGATGCAGAAAGGGAGTGGATGAGGATGGGTTGGGAGGTGGGGAGGAAGGAACTGGGAGGTGTAGAGGGAGGAGAAACCATAATCAGAATATATTATGTGAGAAAATAATCTATTTTTAATAAAAAGCAGGAAAAATATTTAAAAAGAAACATAAGGGTGTCTGAGTGTCTTTATTTTGTGTTATGTGCCATGCATACATAGAAAGAAGTTTTGCAAATGTTAACTCATTTGATTTTTATAACAGCTGTGAAAAGATATGTCATCCCCATTTTGCAGATGAGGTTTCTGAGGTAATTAAATAACTTGTCATACTATGTAGATATGATTTGGATTCAGAGACTCTAGTGCTATGGTCCAATAAAAAAAAAAAGTACTCTGTTTTACTGATGTCAAAGAAAATGTGTGGCCACTGTTAGGAACAAATTTCCCAGAGTAGTGGTTCTCAACTTGTGGTTCATGACCCCCTGTGGTGAGTAATCTTTCCATGGGGGCCCAATATCAGATAGCCTGCATATCAGATACTTACATTGCAATTAATAACAGTAGCACAATTACAGTTATACAGTAGAAACAAAAATAATTTTATGGTTGGGGTCACCACAGCATGAGGAACTGTGTTAAAGGGTTGCAGCATTAGGAATATTGAGAGCCACTGCCCTAGAATAATATTAACATTTAAGAATGAAGGTATAGAAAAAGTGAGATAGTACGGACATGACTGTTTCTTCTGCATCCCAGTATCCTTGTCCATATATACCCTGAGGTTGAGAAGAGCCAGAGGGTAAGAGAATCAGAAGAAAGCAGAGCTCTGGAATTTAAAAAGAGTGGTGGGGAAACTTTGATGGAGATGCAGGAGGGGCAGAGAGAGTGTATCCCAACATAGTCTGCACCCTGGCAAATGAGGAAGGGTGGATTATAGTGTCTTAAAAAGATGTTAGGTAAGTTCTCCACCCAAGGTTTTCTTTTAACACATCCTTTCTCCAGTTACAGACATGTCAAGAAATAGTAACCAGAAACATAGATGGGATAGACATGAATTTTCCCCTGATCATTGGACAATGTCTGTCCTTCAGGGAGAGAGTCAGCTGCTCCAGACACATCAAAGCTGGGAATCTGAAAAGAGGCAGAAGTACATGCTAAGGGGAAGAGCATCCGCAAGTGGTCCCGAGCTCCTTCCTGCTCTATGTGATGCCTGCTGTGGAGTGTCAAGGCACGCTTTCAACTTGATCTCCTGTTCTTGCATTCTCTTTGTGTGGAAACATTTCTTTGGGCATCATGATGTGAGTGTTGATTGCCAACTTGATAGAACTTAGACTCACCATGGGAACTAATCTCTGGACATGTCTTTGAGGAAATATCCAGATTAGGTCAACTGAAGTGAGATGAGTCATTTTGGATCTGGGTAGTCCTGTTCCTTGAGCTGGGGTTCCAGACTGAATAAAGTGGAGAAAGCAAGCTGAGCTTAAGCATTCATTGCTTTCTGCTTCCTGACTTTGGATGCAGTGTCACCAGCTGCCTCCACTCCTGCTGCCAGACTTTTGCAACCACTATTAACTGTATCCCCTGGAACTGTAGGCCAAACGAGGTCCATCTTAGGTTGGTGATTGAACTAAATAATTTCCAATGTGGAGATGATATAGAGAAAAGTCTCCTGTGTGTTATAACAAAGAATGTGTGAGCACAAGAGAGTCAGAGGCAGGCCACCATTAGCAGAAGATGACACAAAAGGCCCTATAGAGCCATTTGAGCAACATCTTGGAAGCCAAGATATTTACAGATTTCATTCAGTGTGAATGTGCTAAACTCAGAGTAAGGAATGCTTTTCAAGGTGAAGATGGGATTTTATGCTTGGTTTATTCACTCAGCAGTTGTAGAATCATTGGTGTATACTTTTCCTCAGCAAAATGGGACTAATGCAGGGCTATTCTACCAGGCTAAGATCCTCTGGTTAAATGAGACTATGGGGTTGAGAAACTAATACCCCAAAATGAAGGTGTTAGAAGCTGCCTTGGTGTAGTTTCACCATGAACTTGTGTCCTCCTGTCTCTGATTCTTATTTTCCTCCCATTCCTGCAAAAGGCAACCCACAGAAACTAGAATCACAGAAACTAAGGCCCAGTTCTCCATAGCAAATTACGAATCCAAGGAACCCTGCTCTGTTCTTCTCTTACATTTCTGTGTTGGAGCTAGCTATGAAATCCTCTCACTTACCCTCTGGGAGGGGCGGGAACCCTACACAGAGAGTAGAAGAAAGGTCTGAGGATACAGGGTCTTGAAGGCTTTCCCCACTCCATCTATCAGCATTGCATCAGACCCTTTCTGTCCAGTCAGATTTCTATATGGCTGTTTAAGTATTGATAAATCTAAGCTTAAAAAAAAACCAAACCCAAACCTATCACTCTGAATTTCTGGGTCCCCAGTCTGAAAGCTCTTATATCACACAGAACTGTGGTCAAATACCTCCTTTGTTTGCCTGTCTTCTGATAAAGGGTGTCAGATGGGATCTTTTATGACAGGCAAGAAGTGAATCCAGCCCCACCTTCCCCTACACAGCCAAGAGCTGCTGTCTGCCTCATTCCAGCATTATTCCAAATGCATCCCAAGTTTGGAGCCACTTGATTATGACAAGACACGCAAGGAAGACCTGATGTGTAAGAACAGTTGCAGAGTTAGGACAGAAAGCTGTAGATCTCCGGGGACAAAGCCCTCTCGTGACCTTACATAGCCACAGACACTTTTCTGAATTAGGACTGGCAAAGCAGTTATTTATTTTCTGGTCAATGTTTTGCTTAGATGTCTGGTTTCTCCTGTTTGTTTATTTTGCAACTGAAACTGAAGACATGACCAGAGCCTGGCCAAATTTAGCTAATTCAAACTACGTTCCTTTCCAGATATTGTAGTACTGTGGACCAGATATGTGCACATAAGTGCATGCTTGGTAGGCACATAGGTACACACATGAAAGCATACATGTACAAACATATGCATACTCAAATCCTATCTGTGCACTAAGGTCTTGGTTAGAAACTTCTCAGTACGCCATTTAACCTTGCAGGCAGATATAGATAGAACAGGGCCCATTCATTAATATCATACCTGAGGTTACACAAAACCAAGAAATCAGTTTTATAAATTATCTTTTTACTCAGCATTTTTTCATTTCTCTCATAATTTTCTCCCCCTCGATGTGTATGTGAACCTAACTTAAGGCCTACTCTCTCTTAGTTTTAAGTTTGTTTGTTTTTTAGGAGTTGCTAGTTGGCAAGTTAACTTTCCTAAAAAACCAACCAACCAAACAAACAAACAAAAAAAAAACAAAAACAGGAGCGATTAAAAGGTTATTCTGCGTGCTGCCGCCCATTGCAGGGCTATCCCCACAAACTCATTTTACCTGCCAGCTCCTCCTCCAAGGCTCACTTGCTGCCACTGGCTGAAAGCTTCAAGCCTAGGTTGGAGGCTGCTGCCGGCCCCAGTGCAGCTCAGTGACCCCACAGCGGTCCACCCGCCGGCCGTGTGGAAGAATTCCAGGAATGCAGCGGAAGCCACCGGCTGCTCCCTGGGCGGGTCAGGTGACTGGCTGCTCTGGCTGGGGGGCAGAGCTAATAGGCACAAAGGCAGCTCCAGTAAGCCAGGGCTGCTGCAGACTGAGAAGACAGAACAGCCAGTGTTCATGGAAATCTACACTTTCCCTTCCGAGATCGGGTGGGGGTGGGGAAGGCACGCAGGAAGCCGGTCTGGTTGGTAGGCCACGTTGGAGTCGGTGATGGGATGACCCGGGCCCCCAGCCGGAGCAGGAAACTTAGTGAGACACAGAAGTACAAAACACAGAACCTTGTATTCGTAGTGTCACAGCCTAGAAGAAATGACCCTTTCGCCCTGCCCCTAGATTAATGTCAGTGCATGTTTGAGAATACCGAGAATTACTAGTGGAGAGAACAAACTGGCTCCACCAGACCACACAACTTTGCACTCTCTTTGGTGGAATTTGGAAGTTTCTTTCTGACCATCTATATCAGTGGCTCTTAACCTTCCTAATGATGAGACACTTTAATACACTTCTTCATGTTGTGGTGACCCCAACCATAAAACGGTTACTACTTCTTACCTGTAATGTTGCTGCTATTGTAAATTGTACTATAAATATCTGATATGCCGCTCCCGTGAAAGGGTCATTTGACCTCCAAGGGGTCTCGATCCACAGGATGAGAACTGCTGATCTACATAGATCAAATGTTATGGTCTGTATTTTTAAGTATTGTTGCAGAGTCATCAGAATGCTTATCTTCCTTAATCTGTTGACACTCATAAATGTATGTGTGGTCAATCTAAGCTCCCCTTTTTAAATGTGGTCTCACTATGTAGCCTTGGCTGGCCTAGACCTGACTCCTTCTGTAGGTAGCCGAGCTTGGCTTTGAACTCACAGAGATTTGTCTGCCTCTGCCTCGTGAGTGCTGGGACTAAATGTGTATGTACCCTTTACCTAGCCTCTGAATTGTTTAAAATTGTAAAAATGTTTTTTTTTTTTTAAAAGAATTTTATTCTTTTAAATCCACAATTTGCTCCTATAATAAATAGGTCTCTTGGCCATCAGACCCTCCTTTAGCCACATTATGAAGGCACCTCTCCTGCAGGTGAATCCACTTTCAGGATAACAGAATATAGACAGTGTCTTCCAGGGAGTGCTCCCACAAAGGTACGTCAGAAACTATAGAGAATGCTCTGAGAGAACAATGCCACAAATCTTCCCAGACACTTGGCATTCAGTCATATTCCTCCCTGTCCTCACAGGCAGAACTGTCTACATGCAGGGTTCCACAACAAAGTGGACACGCCAGTCATTGCCCCCAAAGTATATTTTTTTCTTAGTTATTTTCCAGCTTACAAGATGAGCACTGAAGCCTCCCACTATGATGGACTAGAAGAGAGTTCTTCAGACTTTAGTCTTCTGATTGCTGGCTTTGAAATCCTTAAATTTTGTTCAGTGTTCTTAAATATCTCAAGCATGTAGCATTTGGGATTTGACATTCCATAGACACCAGCCAGAGACTCCAGCAGTAAGATCACCTGAAGACACCTGCTCTCCAGTCTCGGCTGTGCCATGCTGCAGTGGAGACCTGGGCCATGAATTCACCTCTCCCTGGCTGTATAAAGCATGAGTGGCATCAGTTCTGTCCTTTGGAGCGTTCTCTCTGTTCTAGAGATGAAACCTAAGGCCTCATGCAGCCTAGGTCAGCACTCTACCATTGAGCTATATCTTCAGCCTTTGTTTTACTTTTTATTTGGGGACAGTGTCTTACTAAATAGCCCAGCTTGGCTTTGAGCTCACTCTGTAGCCAGGCTGGTCTTGAACTCACAATCCTCCTATCTTAGCACCCGAGTAGGTGGATTGAAAGTCCTGTGATAAGCTCCCCACCCCCACCCCCAGGACCCTGAGCATTTTTATTCTTATAGAAAATTTCCCATCAGCGTATCATTACATCATAGCTTTCAAAAGTCGAAATTTCATGGTACAGCTAACTAAATCCAGTTCTTGGTATAAAGACACTTAGGGTTGTTTGTTTGTTTTGTTTTCTGTGGTTTCTGTTTGTGTCGTTGATGTATATTAATTGTAATTTTCATTAGTTTTAAGTCTGGTAGTCTTCATTCGTATCATACACATTTCACTAACTTAACTATGTTCTTATAGACCTGGGGCAATTCTTATTCCTTGGCGAAGAAGCCTTCCCGTGATCCTTCTTAGCTCTGTCATGGCCTAATGATAACTGGTTTTGTTTATAGATCAGAAACAGACTAGAGTGCAATGTATCTTAGACTTTTCATGGCTGGGTGATCCAAATACCTGTATCTTCCATATTAGTATAATATTTACTCTGCTGTTTACCATGCAGAAGGGAAGGCCCTCCCAGGGAACCAGAACTCTTCAAGGTGACCTATACTCATTGCTCACTTATAAATACATTAATAATTTACTCCATCATGGGTCTGTAGACGCTGTTGTGTGTAAGTAAACACATGGCTCAGTCTAAAGTTGGAATAGTGCCCTCAGAACACAGACAGATCTTTAGGGGATGATTTTGACTATTAGCTCAGGAAGCCAGTTTGTTCTGAGGTGTTCAAGCCTCTACCTTGCAGCTCAGGTTAGAGCAGGTCTGACTGAGTCCCTACTTCAGAAGATTCTAAGCAAAGTTTATACTCTGAACAACATGACTGCAGCTAAACATTTTCCTTTAATTTACCTGAGTTAAAAAATGCCTGTTGACTAACTTAGGTCCATTTGGAGGCTATGAAACGTTGAATAAATTTCCCAGATAGATTTTTTTCCCTTGAAAGAAAGGATTAAAGATTCTATTGAAGAAACATCTTTTTCACACAGTGTGAAAAGACCACAGGCGTTCCCATGGGAATCACCCGACTATATTTCAGCCCTTCCCACAGATGGCCATTGTTCGTTGGGCAGCTCCGCTTCCCTCTGCTGTGGCATGTTGCTACACTTGTACCAAAACCCTCCAATGTTAGATTATTCCAAACAATTCTAAGACACTCATACCTGAGGGGTTTTGTCAGAATTCATATAGCTCAAATTTGTAGCATGCATATTATAAGAATATATAAAATAGCAATTTTGCCATCTATTTATCAAAAGCTCCAAACATGTAATTTTAGATACAAATTGCAGGTTTTGAACACAAATAGAGAAGTGTTGTCCTTCATGGACAATGAGAGGAAACTGATCAAATCTAACAAACTTTCTAAAGCACAGAATTTTGTCGCCTTTCAGGATGATTTCATAAGTATGTCCATTTTCACCTGGAACTTTTGACTTGACAAGTCATATTTTCCTCTAGAACAACATATATCTTGGTTCGAATTCTATTGGACTTGTTTTCCCAGGAAACAAGCCCAAATTCTCAAACCATGAGGATACCCAGTGTTGAGTGTATGACTGTGTCATTTAAATTTCCAATATTACTCTGCCGTATGAAGAATTCAAATCATTTCCTAAGTTTATAAAATTTAAATCTTAAAAAAAAGGATGCCGTTGAAGCATACTGTTGCTCAGTGAACTAATTTGAATGTACATTTGAAAGACCAAAGAAGTAGCTACCTTAGAACATGATTTGTAAGACAGCAGCAGTGATGAACCACACTGAGAGTGTCCGGCCTCTGACTGGAATGGGGCTACTTAGCTTTCTGCAAAAACAATAGCAGGGACCGTTCGTTCCTCTGCTCGTGGCAAAAGGCTTCTCAAGGTGAATGAATGTGTGGAAAGAAGACCACATATCTATGGAATAGAACAATAAGCACACAAAAAGAGCCTAGCACAGCATCTGGTCCTAGGAGCCTAGGGACATGTTTTAACCACCCACAGGGAGTTAGATATTCTTAACCTAAAAACTGAAATGGACGCACGCATGGTCACACACACAGCTCCTAAGCGCGCACTTTATCTGCATAATCAGCCAGCCCTTGGAAGTTTCTCTGCGCAGCTTCTTTCCCAGTCCTTTTCTGTTCTTGCCTCCCTGCAGTCTCTGGCCTTTACTTTGATTAGCTTTTGTTTCTGCTGAACAAAGGGACAGGAAAGAAGACGGCCATACCTCCTAGCACAGGACACTGGCAGGTGCAGGCAACAGAAGGCAAACGCTTGATCCTTCCAACACTTCAGCTGGGACCCAGGACCACGCTCAGAGGCAGCCCTGCAGCGCCTGCCTGTCCTGTCGGTGGCTGCTGGCACGTCCCTGTGTGCTTGTCAAGCAGCGCTGCGCTAGAGTCCCTCCCGTGGACTCACCGTGTGGTATCAGGCGAATGAGTAACTTTTCTCCCTTTCGCAAACTTCTGTTTTAGATCTAACAGTTGGCACCGTTTCCCTGACTTCCTCTAAGACTTAAAGCAGTTTCTCGGAGGCCAATTTGTAGTGTGAAAGAATTGGATTTGCTCCCAACCAGTAATTTAGGTTCTGTTAATGAATAACTCACTTTAAAGAATCAAGGAAGTTTTAGGTTAATATCAGATTTGGGGCATTTATGCAGGCATGTGTGAAAGAGGTGGGAAGAGATGGGGGTCATGGAATGAGATGGTATTAAGCCAAACATGATAGAGGAAAAATACCATGTAGCAAGAGCCTGAAGGAGCAGCTTTCTGACTACTCATCAGTATTGCTAGTGAGACACCGAAAGACTGACTGGAACATCCCTAGAAACCCTAGGAATTTTTCTAATCCAGTCGGGTTTCTTCTTGTGTTCATTGAAATTACTAACTCGTTTTCTTTACCTTCCACATATGGACCTGTCTCTCAGAATTAATGCATAAGAGATTCCTTACAAGCCACCCCATGTTTCCATAGATCTCTGTCTTTTAAGGAGAATGCAATACCTCTAATACATAAATTAATTGGTGGTGCCCAGTGAACCAATATATGGGGAGGCTCTTCTCTCCCCTAACAGGTATGAAATGGACTTTCTTCCTTTATCGATCTGAGATTTTTGTTTGCATAGAATATTCCAGAGTCTTTCTAGACTTTTCAACCAAATTGGGTGAGAGCACTGGGGCAAAGTAGAGAGAGAAAGCGAGATATAAGGTACACATGAAAAATATTGTATGTCTTTGACATTGGCAGTTATATACAAAAGCCACATTCAAAAAATACACATACAAAAGATAGTGTGGATTTCTTTTTTCTGCTTGCCACCCAACATCTCATTATTCTAGTCAAAATTGTCCTCAGTCTCTCCTTGGGAAAGACATCCTTTGGGTAGAGTTGATGCATATGAACAAGATGAGCCCTAATTGCTCCTAGCCAACCAGAGAATCATAGTGAGTGATTTAGGGAAGACAAATGGGTCCTTCCAAGTCAATCAAACAACAAAGGTAAACTCTTGATCTCAGTGGGGATCATCTGTGTTGTCTATTTTGATATGAAGTCATATTGCTCTTGCCATATTGCCACTAAGAAACCCCAGTGACTTCATCTGAGCCCGTTAAGCCAGCTTCTCCTAAAGATCTCTCTTCCATGTATGCCAACACAGTGTTTCATAATGGGAGTGATTTTGGCTTGACTTTTCTGCTGCTTCCATTGGGGAGGGGGCAGTTCTTAACAGAACTGGCCTGATCTAGGTGTGTAGCTAGACTCTCTCACGAGCATACATTAAGCATTAGCGAGTGTATAGAGTCACCAGGACACATTTGTGACAAATGTCCCCCGTGAGCCATGGACCTCCACTGACAATCCACCGGAGAGGAAGGGCTTCGAAAGGAATGCAGTCCTTCAGTGCACCTTATAGCGGGCTTTTAGAACGAGTTTTCTCCACTTGTTCACTTCTCTAATACTTCCATTGGACCCCACAGACCTGGATAACAGTGTGTGGTATGAACCCGAATAGATCTGATCACCAGAGCCTTCTATGCATGCAGTTTCCATCAGTTTGTTTGGTTTTACAGAGTTTGCTCTGACTCTACTTTTTCCTCTACTCTTATACAACTTGAAACAAACAGAAACATTATCTCTTAACTGTAAAGTGAGAGGAGATGCTTCTTTTATAAAAGGGAGGGGGTAGACGCTAATGTAACCTTAAATGGATAAAGTACGGATAAGCACTAAGTGCTCCTCAGTGACTATTGCTTATGAATAACTTTGGGTGGTAGAGGGAGTGTCTCACAGTGAAGTCCAAGATGGCCTAGAACTCTACATAGCTCAGCTTGGCATTGAACTCATGGAGATCCTCTTGCCTCTGCATGACAACTGCTAGGATTACAGGCATGTAACCACTGTGCATGTCTGAATAAAATTGTTTTTTGTTTGTTTGTTTTTACATTTTTGTCAAGTGCACTATTTCTGTGTTAAGTCTCTCACCTCATCACAGAGTCCATTGTAGCCACAGAGATGCAAAAATAGTCAGAGACTCCTTTCTTGGCTCAGCAAAATGGCAAGGGGATCAAACGGTGGCAGTCAAACTTCTTAAGAACTGTCAGGATTAAGTTTGTGTGGCTGAGATTTATTTAGTTTGTTTCACTATAATAAAGGTTATTTTTATTAATATATGGTGGTGAACATAATACCATTTACCACCCAATTTGAGAAGACTCATTATTCATTGCATTAAGTAGTTTTCCTGTGTGAAAAGCCTGTTCTACTTACCAGGCAATTAGATGAGGAAGGAGAGGACCATATATATACTCTCCTCTGTCCTTTTCCCTTGTCAATGGCTCTATTTTAGATGCTTAACATTTCTTATGACCTGGGGTTGGTAGCACCTACAGTGATCTGCAATGATTCATTGGATGGTCTATATACGCTAGTATAGCTTTCCCTCCTTGAGAATGGCAGGGTTTGTGACTTGCTTCTAACACACAGAGCCTTCCAGGAGGCTAGAAGGCTATGGCCGTGGCTCCCTTGTTATCTAAGATGCCATCAGGCTCCTGGGCTCAGTCTAAGTGTTCTCCTCTCCGGTTCAGTGAAGCAATTGTCCATGTGGAAAAGCACATAGGACAACAAGGAACTAGGAGTGGCCTCTAGGACCTAAGGGTAACATCATCAAAAACTAACAAGAAATCAGGGCCCTTATTCCTACAGACACGCAGAAGTGAATTCTTCCCAAACCAGAGGAATTCTCCGGCAATGCTTGCAGGTGTGGACTCAGCTCAGCTAACACACTTGATTATTCTCTTGCAAGATCCTTAGCAGCCGCTAACCAAGATAACCAAGGATATCTATGAGTGCAGTCCAGGGCAAAGTAGTAAACTTACTCAAAGCATTTGCTTTGTAATTTTTTTTTAAAAAAGATTTATTTTGAATTAAGAATTGGAAGATATATATATTATATATGTATATAAGCATGTACACACACACGCACACACACACACACACACACACACACACACACACACACACACACACACACACACACACACACACGTCTGAAGAGGCCATAAGAGGGTATTGAGTTCTTAGAAGCTTGAGTTACAGGTAATTGTAAGCTCCCCAATGTGGGCTCTGGGAACCAAACCTGGGTCCTCTGCAAGAGCAGCAAGTGTTCTTAACTGCTGAGCCACTTCTCCATCCCTACAATTTTTTTTTGAAACTCAATTATATGATTTTCAAGCATGAATTTTTGATGAAAAATTGTGTTGCAATGTCAAAGGGTTGAGATGCTTGGGTGCTTTTGAGTGATCCTATTAAGTTATAAGTCATCACTGACTTCCCTTCCATTGGACTGTTTTTCCATCTTAAAAAAAAAGTGGACAACACCTAAGATTGACCTCAATCCTCTACACCTGCATGCCCACATGCCCAAGTTCCATTCAGTGATCTGCATATCTGTATCTACTACATCTCCCCCTTTTTTGGGGGCGGGATTTTTTTTTAAATTTTTATTGCATTATAATGAGAAAAGTTACATGATTTCAATTTACCTGAATTTGTTAACATTTAAGAACATATTTTAAGTAAATAGACTTAAATCACATTCTTGTTTTCCTTTTGTACCCCTACTCCTCCCAGAGACCCCCTCTTCAATACTTACAATATCTTTTTTGTCATATTCTTTAAAATTTATAAAATATTATAACAATA
>NW_022196898.1:16106437-16107092 GCF_008632895.1 Mastomys coucha
TAAACAATACTACTAATAGAGAGGCTGAGATAGGAGAAGCAAGATTTCAAGACTCTTATGTTGTACACTGCAAGACACTGTCACAAACAAGGTGAAAATATATATAGATTGTACAATATTGGACCTATTCCTCCAATTACCAAATTAGAGAGACCATTGAATGACAATCAACAAATTTCTAATTCCTCATATTTTTGGATTTCAATCGCTTAGGATATGTTGGTAATATTAATTTTCATATTAAGATATTAATAAAAGGTAATTGTCACTTCCTGTTGTTTTTGTTGTAAAAGATGGAATTAGATTTTTGTGGATTTGTTGAAAGAATACTTTCTTGCTTTTTCTAGAGTATAGTTTTGCTCCTTATGTTGATGTTTTCCATCTATTATCCTTTCTAGGGCTGGATTTGTGGAAAGATATTGTGTAAATTTTGTTTTGTCATGGAATATTTTGTTTTCTCCATCTATGGTAATTGAGAGTTTTTCTGGGTATATTAGCCTGGGCTGGCATTTGTGTTCTTGTAGGGTCTGTATGACATCTGCCGAGGATCTTCTAGCTTTCATAGTCTCTGGTGAGAGGTCTGCCAAAATTCTGATAGGCCTGCCTTTATATGTTACTTGCCTTTTGTCCCTTACTGCTTTTAAAATTCTTTCTT
>NW_022196898.1:16107544-16137817 GCF_008632895.1 Mastomys coucha
GGTTGTATCAGAACTCCTCAGAGTCAGGCTGTCTCTGTGATCCTGTGATTCTGAGATCCTGTGACCCTAGGCTTGTTAGAGCACCTGGGAGTGCAGCAGCTTCTTCTGGGTGTTGTGGGACTGACTGCAGAGGTTGTGCCCAAGGTCCCTCAAGACACTAGCCCAGAGAAACCAGAAGGAATCCGAGCCACTCTGCTGGTGGAGTTCCTGTGTGCCTGCTTCTGCTGGTCCCAGTTACTCCCAGTGTTGGGATAGATGTTGGGTCCTCCTCACCTCTGATCCTGAGAGTGTCAGATCGTCTGGGAGTGGAGCTTCCTTTGGGTAATTTGGGACTGGCTGCAGAGGTTGTGCCCAAGGTCCGCTCAGGACACCAGCCCAGAGAGGCCAGAAGGAACCCCAGCCACTCTGCTGGTTGATTTCCTGTCTATACCTCCCCTTTATCTACATTATCCACATCTCTTCTCATTCTTGCTTTTGGTAGCTCTGCTCTGGTGGCACTGGTGTTATATAAAGTCTTTGCTGTTCCTGTAAGAAGCCTCTGCACTCGTTGCTGCCTCTGTCCCCCGAGGTGTCTCTTAGAGGTCTACTGACTTACTCCTGCTTAGGATTTGAATTTGGTATGTTCTCACAGCCTCATGTTTTGATGGTTTGGCCCCCAGCTTGTGGTCATGGATCCTGTAGGAGGTAGACAGTAGGCCACTAGTAGAGTCCTTGAAGGTCATACCTGCTGTGCTCAGGTTTTCAGTCTGGTGTCTCTACTTCCTGGTCTATATCACGTGAATAGTTACCATACACATCATTCTCATTCTCTCTCTCCCTTCCTCCCTTTCTCCCTCCCTTCCCTCTCTCTCTCTTTCTCTCTCTTTCCCTCCCTCCTCCCTTTCCCTCCCTTTCCTTCTTCCCCTCCTCCTCTCTCCCTTTCCACCCCTGCCTCTGTTTTCTCACCCTTCCTCTTTACAGTCCCTTCTAAAATATAAACTTTGGTAGAGTGTTTGCTGTTAGTTTGTTTTCTACAACCTGTGTTAAAAAGCCAGGTAAGATAGTATATAGTTTTAATCATAGAATTAGAGAGGTAAAGATAGGTAGAATCCTGGGGCTCCCTGGCCAGGCAGTCTGGCATAAACAGTGAGTTCCAGGACAAATAAATGACAATGCCTCAAAAATAAGGGAGATGACAACTCCACACACCTCCACATGCACACATGCACATGCACATGTACACTCACACAAACACAAACCTTAAAAGGCAGAGCTTGTGTTTTTCAGTTGCTCCCTGGAGTTTGGGACGATGTCTGATACATGATATGAACCTACATTGTTGAATTAATTTTAACTAAGTAGAAGTCAACTTAAGCTCAGGAGGCCTTTCCAGGCAAGACTGTGATTAGAAGCGAAGAACCTGAAGATGGGCAACTGTGCAGAAACCAGGCTGTCATTGACTTTGGGAGAGAAACCTCCAAGGTTTATGTTCAGGCCTTGTTACAGAGTCAAGTCCCAGGTTCTGTGTCTGCACATGGGGCCAGGACAGTGGTGGTGTTCCTCAAACCCAGGGCAGTAGCCTTGTTATGAGCCTACTCTTATCAGGTGTTGATGCTCCCATCTTCCTGAAAATTATGCAAACCCTCATTATCCTTTTGATAAAAGTCATTTCAGTTTAATTAGACGAGAGCTGCTTCTATGGCTTGGAACTAAGAAACACATACTGGTGACATGGTCATCATCCTGCCTCTGTGGTTTTTTTTCTTTGCTGGCCCTTCAACAAGAAATACTTGACTATGCCACTTCACCCTGAAGCTATAAACTCTACCTTCTCCTCTCTGGAGAGAAACTCATGTCAGGTACAGTCAATCATTTTCCCTTAGACTCTACAGTATGACTGCAAGTCGGAACCATCTTCTTCTCCCCCCAGTGACTGACCAGTCTTCAAGGAGAAGGGCTGGGATTTAGTTCATCTGTGTATCTCTAGGTCTGCTTTACTATTAGAGCAAAGGAGTTATTATATTTTAAAAAAAACTCATAAAGAATTTCCATATAAATACACCAATAAAATAATAATTCTTTGCTGAAAACAATTTTATACAGAAAGGAATATACAAACAGCAAAGAAATCCCTGAAGTAAGATGCAAGATTTTTCTTTTCAATCTGTAAAAAAAAAAATCTTAAAAATCTAGTTCTCTCAGTAGCAGCAGATTCAAAAGGAAAAAGTGTGTAGCCAGATAATTGGAAAACCAGAGCTAGAGCACACATTACCAAGACCAGTGTGGACATCTTTCTTGTGTCATTATGAAAAAAAAAAACCTGCAACAAGGTGCTGAGCAGAGATAACCAGCACTCATCCGGCCCTGCCCAGACCTGAAACCACAGTGGTCCAGGTGACCACTAAGAAGAGTGATGATGGAGGATGACGGAGGATTCTGGAAATCAACAGAAAAGTTGAAGCCTTGTAAGACCAGAGACCTGAGACAACAGCATAGTGAGGGTAATGAAGTATCGCAGCACCTGCTGCTCTGCCTCTGCACCAAGGGGAGAGTTAGAGTGGAGGAGAATAAACCATGTCTGCATGGGTGCTGGCAGTCAAGGTGATGGAAAACTTTTGTAGCTCTTCCAGCCTTGCAGCCTATATAACTAGTCCCACATCTGCATGGAACCTAGGTTTTGAACTGGAATTTACATTTTCCAGCCAGCACCTATGGTGCCATAGCCAGGAGCCATCTTGAGTAAAGGACCTACTGCCTGAATTTGAACTCCTCTAGGGCTCAGAGCACCCTACCTAGTTCCATGTTTTGAAGCACTTCACCATACCCCAGTGCCTTGACTCAGCAGTCTTATGAACCCAATGTGACTGGGTAGAGGGGCTGTGATACAAACTGGCTAAGAATACATATTAACTTATGTTAATATTAAAATCATAATATTGAGTGAAAAGAGCAAGCCATGGAAAGCCATTTAGAATGATGTCTTTAATATATGCAAAAGTCATTAGAATATATTAGAACAACATTATCTTAAGGACACCACCATACATAGTAAACTTATTTTTTAAAGAGGCAACATAATATTTAGAATTAAACTCAAGATAGCATTACCTGGGCAGGAAAGGGAATGTTGTATTGCTGTGAAGAACAGACATTGTGACAAAAAGATGAATTGAAGAGACAATTTTTGAGAACTGGAGGGCTGGGGGCCCTGTCTTCAAGACTGGGGACACTGTGCATCAGGTGTGGTTTCATGTGAGTTCCAGTACCAAGAATAGTCACCCATGTAACATGGTTCTGAGTTCTGCCTTGTTCCCAGGGCTCAAAGTCTAAGAAGTCTTGAGGGAACCTTTGCCTAGTGCTTGCTATGTTCTGAATCACGCCAACTAAGGATTATTAGTTTGTTTTAGCTAGAGCTCATACCTGCTCAGTGATCTGATAGGCATTATGGCTGAAGTAATTGGGGAGGAGAAAAGTCCCAAGTCCACCAAGTACAAATGGCCAAGGAGGCTTGAGGTCCTGTACTTGTGTGGAGATACAATAACAGCAGAGAGAAACACCATAATTCTAACAGCCACTACACCATGGGTTGTCCACATATGCTTTTGGTCACAGGTTGTTGACAAGACTAACTGTGAAGATAGCATATCAGTATAGTAAACTCTTATTGATAAAGTAAGCAATCAAAGGGCATAGATGAGTAAGAGAGAGAGAATTGGGGAAAATGCACTCAAAAACCAGATGTAACAGAGAGGAGCTGTGACTCCTGCAATTAATGTGAATAGTCATTTGTTGGACCGTGAAAGGCAGTCTGTGCTCTTGGTTGAGTGAGGCTTACTCTGGAGACCCAGTAGAGAATTCTACAAGGGATGGAATTGTAAGCTATGCCTCCAGATATAAGGCTGCTGACACCATGAGTCCTCACTCCAGTATCCTGTGGCTAGACAATACCCTGAAAGACCCCTGAGAGGGGAAAACCTCTCTCAAGCCATGGGAGAACATGGCCACCCAAAGACTCACAAGAGACTGATCTTGATGCAAACAGCATGAGGTTTGTTCAGGGGTGGGAGAGGAACCAGTATACTGGGGAGAAGCTCGTAACCCTCGCAGAGGCAGAGGAGCTCAACACAGAGCACAAGAAGTGTGGGGTATTTAAAGGAAAAAGAAACCACAAACCAGGGGGAGTGAGGAGGTAACCAAGGAAACATGAAACATAACATAAAAACAGTGGAAAATTTCAGAGGGACCCAACACATGATTTAGTCAGGGTCATGAGGAAAATATCCTGCATACTCATTATTCTCAAGAATGCGGTTTTATCATCGTCATTGTCATTGTCATTGACCACTCCCTGGAACCACCTAGATGTCTTACATCCTGCCTTTGTGGTCAACCAGTTTCTGGAACTAGCCAGCCTATATTCTTGGCTCGTTTCAGAGAAAATGTTCCATGCCCTTTATGTGAAAGCTTATACACTATATATTTCTACTAAATGACCTTTTCTTCTACCCTTCAGCCCCAGATCCCCATATTCTGGCTGTGCTCCACCCCCAGTCAACTGACCACAGCCAGGTATGCCCTGCCTCACAGTTACCTGGGAACAGAAAGCACAGCCCACTATAAGAGGAGCTGTTTGACCCCTCCCCTCTCTCTCAACCTCTTAACTTCTTGTCTTTACTCTCACTCCTTGTGGCCATGGCCAGCCTCTACTTCTCTCTTCTCTCTCTCTCTCTGTCTCTCTCTCTCTCTCTCTCCTCTTTCTAAAATAAATGCCTTAAGACCATGGACTGCCTCCTTTCATCTAAACTCCCAGTGCTGGGGCAATGGATTCCAGCTCCAGCCTCGAGACTGGACCAAGGACTTATGCCCCATGCTCTCAAGGGCACCACCACTGGGTGTGAGCACTTCCTTTCCCCTCCATTTTCTCCT
Source organism: Mastomys coucha (assembly GCF_008632895.1). Lineage (NCBI taxonomy): Eukaryota > Metazoa > Chordata > Mammalia > Rodentia > Muridae > Mastomys > Mastomys coucha. The sequence continues at coordinate 16,112,450 of NW_022196898.1, forward strand.
TTTGGCCCAGGCCACTGCCACCCCAAAGCCCCCAATTCATTCTCAGCTCTTCTGAGGTGTCCAGTGACATCCTGCAATGCAGAGGAGCTAGAACATGTTGTCTTTAGCCTCCATGAGGCACAGGGATCCCTAGGGCTGCCTCCTTTCCACTACCCCCTTGGACTGGGATAGTGGCTCACAACAGCCAGATGCCCACCTGGGTGGTGTGGAGAGCTTGGGTAGCCTCCCACATCCACCCAGACAGAGTACTGGAGCTCTAGTGGGATGTGGGTTTACGGACCCTCCCTGCTTTATTTCCCCACCACCCAGTGGTGGCGCCTGACAGTCAATATCTTGAGGACACCTCCATACATAGTAAAATATTTCTCCTTGCTCTAGTTAGAGACAGGAACTTAATGGTTTTTCTGCACTGGTGGAGCCAGCACTAGAAAGCTTTCTAAGCAATATCAGCATCAGTGGCAACTGAGGAAACCCAACCCAGTAGGAGTCACCACTTCCACTGTAGAAACAACTATGCAGGGTGTACTTCAAACATGCCTGTGTGTTCCATGCCTGCTTCAACTGTTGGAGTGTTCCCACTCTTGTGAGAACTGCAGAAAGAAAAACAAGGATATCTAATATGAACTGGGCATATTTCCCCAAAGAGAAAATCAGCAAGTCACAGTTTGGGGCAAACACATTAGACTTGCAGTGATTTCTCAGCAGAAACCCTGTAGATCAAAAAGACATAGACTGGCAGTCTAAGTCTTGAAAACTTACTAAGCACACACACACACACACACACACACACACACACACACACACACACACACCATTGAGCCTAACTGGAAATCAACTTAATGTTGCAGAACAGATTGGTACCTCAAGGTCCATTTTCAATCATAAGCTGCTTACTGAGAAGGTTATCACATGAAACTGTGAGATGTAGTCATTTCACTAGGTACACAAACTCAATGGAGGAGCACAAAAAAATGAGAAGGGGGATGTGACTGTGCTTGATAATCACAACTCTCAAATAACCAAATTCAAAGATGTTGAAGTAGATGAAATATCTGGTAAACAGTTTAAAAATTATCTTTGAAAAAAGAATCAATGAGATTCAAGAGACTGCAAATAAATAACTAAATTAAATTAAGAAACAACAGCATAATATAAAATATCTTGGTGTGACTCTAACTAAGCAAGTGAAAGATTTGTGTGAAAAGAACTTCAAGTCTCTGAGGAAAGAAATTTAAAATCTCAGAACATGGAAAGATCTCCCATGTTCATGGATTGGTAGGATTAATATAGTAAAAATGGCCATCTTGCCAAAAGCAGTCTACAGATTCAGTGCAATCCTCATCAAAATTCCAAATCAATTATTCATAGAGCTAGAAAGAGCAATTTCCAAATTCATCTGGAATAACAAAAAACCCAGGATAGCAAAAACTATTCTCAACAATAAAAGAACTTCTGGGGGAATCACCATTCCTGACCTCAAGCTGTACTACAGAGCAATCGTGATTAAAAACTGCATGGTATTGGTACAGTGACAGGCAGGAAGATCAATGGAATAGAACTGAAGACTCAGAAATGAACCCACACACCTATGGTCACTTGATCTTTTTGGCAAAGGAGCTAAAACCATCCAGTGGAAAAAAGACAGCATTTTCAAGAAATAATGCTGCCAGCTGGTGGTTACCATGCAGAAGAATTCAAATTCATCCATTCCTATCTCCTTGTACAAAGCACAAGTCCAAATGGATCAAGGATCTCCACATAAAACCAGATACACTGAAACTAATAGAAAAGGAAGTGGGGAAGAGCCTCGAATACATGGGCACAGGGGAAAATTTCCTGAACAGAACACCAATGGCTTGTGTTGTAAGATCAAGAATCAACAAATGGGACCTCATAAAATTGCAAAGCTTCTGTAAGGCAAAAGACACTGTCAATAGGACAAAACGACAACACACAGTTTGGGAAAAAATCTTTACTAATCCTATATCTGATAGAGGGCTAATATCCAATATATACAAAGAACTCAAGAAGTTAGACTCTGGAGTATCAAATAACCCTATTTAAAAATGAGGTACAGTGTGGGGCAGTGGTCTGTTCAGGCAACCTGGGCCCAGTTGAGTATAAGTCTACCTGCAAGGAGTAGAAGGAGTTCAGCCACACCTCCTGGGTCCTTCATTCCTGTTTCAGTCACAACCTCTCACAGCCCCCAGCAGGAGATATGTGTCCTGTCATGTAGACAATGCCACAAGCTCCCAGCATTCTAGCTGGACCCTACCCCTAGTCATCTGACCACAGCCAGGAATGCCCTGCTTCATAGACAGATAGCCCCACCTCACAATATAAGGGGCGCTTTGCCCCCTCCTCTCTCTTACTCTCTTGCTTTCTCTCTTGCTTCATCTCCTGCTCTCTTGCTCTCCTATTCTCTTGCTTTCTTCCTCTTTTGCCTTTTCTCTCACCTTCTTTTCTCCTCTCCTTCCTTTCCTTTCTTCTCTCCACATGGTCATGACCGGCTTCTTTTCTCTTTCCTATAATAAAATGTCTTATGACTATGCATTGCCTTCTTATATCTAACTTGTCGCACAGCCCCAGCATCAGCATCAGTGAGAAACAGACCTGCAGTACAGAGCTAAACAAAGAATTCTCAACTGAGGAATACGAATGGCTGAGAAGCACCTAAAGAAATGTTCAACATCCTTAGTCATCAGGGAAATGCAAATCAAAACCACCTTGAGATTCCACCTCATACCAATCAGAATGGCTAAGATCAAAAACTCAGGTGACAGCAGATGCTGGCAAGGATGTGGAGAAAGAGGAACACTCATCCATTGTTGGAGGGATTGCAAGCTGGTACAACCATTCTAGAAATCAGTTTGGCAGTTCCTCAGGAAATTGGACATAGTATTACCAGAGGACCCAGCTATACCACTCCCAGGCATATACCCAGAAGATGCTCCAACATGTAACAAGGACACCTGTTCCACTATGTTCATAGCAGCTGGAAAGAACCCAGACATCCCTAAATAGAGGAATGTATATAGAAAATGTGGTACATTTACACAATGCAGTACTACTAAGCTATTAAAAATGATGAATTCATAAAATTCTTAGGCTAATAAATGGAAATAGAAAATATTCTGAGTGAGGTAACCCAGTCATAAAAGAATACACATGGTATGCACTTACTGATAAGTGGATATTAGCCCAGAAGTTCAGAATACCCAAGATACAATTCAGAGACCACATGAAGCTCAAGAAGAAGGAAGACCACCAAAGTGTTCTTAGAAGGGGGAGCAAAATATCCATGGTAGGAAATACAGAGACAAAGTTTGGTGCAGAAACTGAAGGAAAGGCCATCCAGTGACTGTCCCATCTAGGGATCCATCCCATATACAGTTACCAAACCCAGACACTACTGCTTCCTGACAGGAGCCTGATATAGCTATCTACTGAGAGGCTCTACCAGTGCCTGAGTAATACAGAAATGGATCCTCACAGCCGGGCATTTGACTGAGTACAGGGTCCCCAATGGAGGAGCTAGAGAAAGGACCCAAGGAGCTGAAGGGGTTTGCATCCCCATAGGTGTAACGACAATATGAACCAACCAGTACCCCTAGAGCTCCAAGAGACTAAACTACCAACCAAAGAGTATACTTGGAGGGACCCATGGCTCCACCTTCATATGTAGCAGAGGATGGCCTTGTGGGACATCAATGAGAGGAGAGGCCCTTGGTCTCATTTTTGGAGGTGTTAATGTAAATAAAGAATTGTTTGTAATATAAAGAAAACTAATAAATTTTTAAAATGGTAAAAAAGAAAGCATCTTCAATAAATGGCACTGCTCTAAAAACAACAACAAGAAGAAAAATTCAAAAACAAAACAAAACAAAAAACAACAAAAAAATACTACTATGAGTAGAAGCCCAGAGAGACTTTTAAAAAAAGAATCAAACAGGGAACTTGGGGATGAAAAGGAGAATGAGTGAAACAAAAAATTTAACTCAGAGCTCAAGAAAATAAACTAAATCAATAGCAAAAGACTATCAGAGCTTAAAGACAGGACTTTCAAAAATATCACATCCAGACAGACTTTAGATCTTCAGGGTACAACTAAATCAATAAGCATCTATGTCATTAGTATACACAAAGAGGAGGGAAATAAAAGCCATGGACATATAAAACAAAAGGACCAAAAAATATTTTCACCATAATTTTGGTGAAGATGTGAGATCAATATACAAGAGCTAACAGAACCTCAGAGAGTCAAGTCTACAAACAATTCTAAACAGGTGGGTCTAAGGAAGAATTAAAGTCCTCAAAGAATAAATCAGCAAGTCACAGTCTGAGGCAAGTACATTAAACTTTTCTAAACCAAGAAGACCTGGAATGACAGTCTCAAGTCTTGAAAACCATTATACCAGGAAGTTTTAATTTATAGAGGAAGAAGAAATAAATACTCCATAAAAAACAAAAACTAGGACTTTCTAAGGCAGGACCAGCCGGGAGGCTCAGGCCTCATATGTGGCAGAGCAGCTGGGACAGGATCCTCTCAACCTCCATCTACACCTAGGAGTGACAGCAGTGGATCCTCAGCCCTCTCTGCCCCTTCCCTGCAAGCAGAGAGCCTCCCTTCAGGGAGTGCTTTAACCCAGGGACTAGGGTGAGATCCGCCATTCTTTCTCCGGTGACTTTCTTTCTTTCTTTCTTTCTTTCTTTCTTTCTTTCTTTCTTTCTTTCTTTCTTTCTTTCTTTCTTTTTTAATTTTCTTTATTTACATGTAAATTTCTCCATTCCCTGTTTCCCTAGGCAAGACCAGCGGGGAGGTACAGGCCTCACAAGTGGCAGGGCAGCCTGGTCAGGATCCTTTCTACCTCAGACCACACTGAGGAGGGACAAAAGATCCACAGCCCTCTCTGCACCTTTCCCACGAGTGGAGATCCTGTCTACAGGATGTGCTCTGACCCCAGGACTCAGGATGGACAACTGATCCACGTGTAAACAAAGAACATATCTAATTTTAAAAAAAAAAAAGAAACAAAAACTAAGGGAATTCTGAACCACTGAAGAACCTTTTCAAGGATGATTAAGGGAATCCTCTGTCTAGAAGTAGAAGAAAGACAAGTCCCATCATGGCGATATGGTTAAGTCCCACAAGAAGAGTAGACACACAAATGAGAAATAGAAATCAATAAAATATCATCAAACTATGCAAAGATGAGTAAGTGAGGATTAACTGGACAAAAGATACTCAAAATAGCCAACCAAACGGCAAGAATAAGTTTGTAAGTTTAGTGGTAATTCTGAATGTAAGTAGCCTTAGTTATTCAATTAAAAACAGAGAACATTTGAATAGTGTTAAGGAAAAAGAACCAACATTATGATGCATATAAGAAGAAACTTACATTGCTAGTAAAAACACACCTACACTGTAAGTAAAAGAGTGGAAATATGGTATTCCAGTCAAATGACATTTCCAAAATGGGAGTACTTACACTTACATTCAGGCATACAGACTTTTAGACAAAACCAGTAAGAACTAAAGATGGCAACTGTATCATGATCTTGGGATTAATAAAGAATTAATTCTTCTGGTGGGACGCAAATGGCTGCCAATTTATAGACAATTGTGGAGCACACATTATTATAAAACAAGACTATATTAAAAGGAGAGATGGGATCCAATAAATAATGAGGGATTTTAATGTTCCCACATTCATCAACAGATAGTTCATTTAGTTTAAAAAGGAATCAACAAAGAAACATCCCAGTTAAACTCTTTATGTATTATAAATGTATACTTACATATTTATGTACATTAATATCAAATAGACTTAGAAATTTGCATAACATTCCACCCAACACCTGCAGAGTACATATGCATTCATCAGCACATGACGCTTCCTCTGGAATAGACCATATATTGAGTCACAAATCAAGTCAGCAAATTAAAAACCTGAAATGACATCCTGTGATTATATGAACACTGTGCAATGAAATGGGAACCAACAAGAAAAACTTCAGAAATGACAAATTATATCTAGAGATGGAACAACATATTTTTGAACAAGTAGTGGATCACTGAAAAAACCAGAAATTTAGGAATTCATTTAACTGATGAAAAGTTTCTCTGGTAAAGCCCATTAGATACTGCGAAAGCAGTATGAGGACAAAGGCTTTAAGCAACGAATATCTATATAAAAAACAGAAATAGTTTAAGTAGCTTCATGATTCATTTCAGTGAGGTTAAGAGGCAAGAATGAATCAAATCTCAAATTGATAGAAGGAATGAATAATAAAGGTCAGGACATAAACAAATAGCACAGTCTAAAAGACAAGCATGAAAGATCAACAGCAGATCTGGCCCTTTGAAAAGATAAAATTATCAGCTAGACTAACAGAAGTGGAAGGGATGGGAAAAGAAATGCAAGAAGGGAAGGGAAAAGGAGGGAATGAATTGGCAATTAAGAAAAACTCAAAATTAGTAATGAAAAGAGAGACAAGAAAGAAAGAAAGCAAAAGGATACTTTACAAGTTACACCAAAAACATGCAAAAGACCATTAACAATTATTTTAAAAAGTTTATCTTAACAAATTGAAAAATCTAGATTAAATAGACAAACTCCCAGCCATTAATTAATTCCAAAAAGTATCAAAAAGGGTATTAAAAACATGAACATGTTAGTAATTAACACAATTCAATCAGCAACAAAGAGACTTCCAAAAAATTTCCCAGGACCAGCTGTCTTAGCTGTTGAATTTTACCAAATTCCTAAAAAACTAATATTAATGCTTCTTAACTGTTGTACAGAATTGAAAGAAAGGGGGGACTCTTTCAAACTCATTCTATGAGGCCACCAATACCATTACCATTACTGAACTTGATAACATCACCACCACCACCACATCACTACTACCACCATGGTACCTCACCACCACCACCACCACCATCACCACCACTACCATCACCAACAAGACCACCACCACTACCACCACAACAGAGAACTATAGATTAATATCGTCCATCTGCATCTATTTCAAAGATGTAAAAATCTTTAACACAATATAACCAACACTTTATAAACTGAACCACCTCTCAGCCCCAGAAATATTTTCATGAAGATAATGAATTTTATCAAATGCTTTGTCTAGCCTGTTTCAATGATCACATGATTTTACCTTTTACTTGATTTACTTAATGTACTATATTTCTTGATTTGCATCTGTTATACTGTCTTTGCATCCCTGGATAAAAGGAATTTGACCATAGTATGCTATTTAACTTGGTTTTGTTGTATTATGTCAAATAATTTTGCATCTTTGAACAGATGTAGATAAACGACATTGATCTACAGTTCTCATACAAGTTCATGGATCTGAGTTCATATCCCTAGCATACAGATAAAAAGTTGAAAGAATTAATGTTGCTGAAATGTTAATACTACTGAAATCCATAGCTAAGATATAGAGTCATCCTGGGCGTCCATCAACAGTGAATGGATGAAGAAAATGTGATTTATGCATACAGTGGGATATTAGTCAGTCATAAAGAAGAATAAAACTGTTCTCCAAAATATATGAAGCTGTAAGACATAACATTAGGTAAAATAAGCCAAACACACACAAGTGTCACATATTTTTTCTTATGGATTAAAAAAAACCTGAAAATTCAATTGCTAAAACAATAGCAATTACTAAGGTCTAGAAAAAATGCCACCATGAGAACTGTGGGTAATAAGGGTAGCAAAAAGAATTAACACTAATATGTATAAGACATAGATATAAATTGAAGAGAAAATGGAAGTAAAGTAATATCAGAGGTACTGGAGAGATAGCTCAGCTGTTAAAGATTAGGTTTATAACCACCATGTCACAAAATATTAGAAAATTTGTATTAATAAAATTGACAACTTAGATGAAATAGACAAATACCCTGAAGGACAAAGATTGTCAATGAACAGTTGTTTGGCAGTGAACAACAGCTGCCTCATTGGAGTCAACTTGAGAGAAATCGTGCCTAGTACTGGAAACCTTGCCAACTGCATGAGGCTAGAGAGATCATGGATTAGATGAGAACCTACTATTGCCAGTTTCCTAAGCCAGTACGATTCCTGACTGCATTCTAAAATATTTATCCTTCCATTACTGATATGTGTCATTCTCGCATCTCATCAAAGAAGTATCCTTTTGTAGCAGGAGACCCTTACAGAAAACCACAACTAGTCAGAATGTAGAAAAGAACTGACTGTGGATGCCCATCCCTTACCCATTGCGGACATCTACAATACAAGTTCTGCACCTAAACTTCAGGGAACATTGTGGAAAGGGGGTTGGATGGAAGATTGTAAGAACCAGAGAACCAGGAAGTAAGTCTGCTTTGAGACTGTACCTTCTAGTTATGACAGGGAAGTTATATTCATGAACTTCTACAACATAGTTGCTTTAACAAAACCTGAACAATCCCAACAGCAAACAGCATCCTAAACAGATAGGGGAAGTCTCATGGGTCTGCCCCTAGATAAAGGGCTCTAAATCATTAGCAACTCCTGAGATGGGAGAATTAATATTCCACAAGGATCAGGGTTGGCTACGTGATGCCAGTTGTCAGTCCCAAAACATATGCACAAATAACACTGAAATGACTCAGTGGGTTGTATATTTATTCATTTATCTTTATATGTAACAACATTTGTTGAAGAAGAGGCAACCATGAACTTGGGAGGGAGAGGAGGAGGGAGGAGAAGGCAGGGGTAGGAGGAAGGGTAGGGGTAGGAAAAATGATATAACTTTTAATTAAATAAAAAACCTCATTCGAAAAAGGAAAGAAAAATGAACACTCTCCAAAACTCTGGAAAAATAAATAACAAGAATGATTCTATACTGACTTATTTAAAATTTGAGTTACAGTTTAAAACAGTTTTGTGATAAAAACTTGAGGCTCATCCATCTTCATCAGCAAACTTTAAAATAACCTTAAGAGAGAAATGATACTTTACTGATGGTATACAGAATCCCCCAGAAGTCTCTTTCACACTGTTGTTCTTTTTTTTTTTCTGAGATATTTTCTTTATTTACATTTCAAATGCTCTTCCTTTTCCTGGTTTCCCCTCCAAAAAACCTATTTCCTTCCCCTTCCCTCTGCTCACCAACCCACTCTTTCCCACTTCCTGGCCCTGGCATTCCCCTACACTGGAGCATAGAGCCTTCACAGGACCAAGGGCCTCTCCTCCCACTGATGACTGACTAGGCCATCCTCTGCTACATATGCAGCTGTAGCCATGAGTCCCACCATGTGTACTCTTTGGTTGGTGGTTTAGTCCCTGGGAGCTCTGAGGGTACTAGTTAGTTCATATTGTTGTTCCTCTTATACACTGTTTGTAGGTGACCACTTGTTGTTCTAGTCAGGGCAGTATCAACTCCAAGGGCTGACACTTAGACATGTACCACACCCCACTCTCACACAAGTAGTTTTTGTGTGGCCACACTCAGGAGGAGAAGGACCCTGAAACAACTGGATACTTATGTATTTGAACTGTATTTGAAAGGGCCCACGGATTTACAAATCACATCACATAAAACAATTCAAAGTCAATCATAGGCCTAAAAGTGAAGGCTGAAACTAAAGCTTCTAAGACAAATATTAGGACATGATGTGGTTAGCCTTAGGTGAACTCAAGTTTTCTTAGAGAAATCACCAAAGATATGATTCATAAAAATGTAACACAAATGAATTTTACCAAAGAAGATTACATGGATGGATAGTTAGAAAAACTATAGGAATATAGAAAAGATATTCAACATGATAAGCCAATAGGGTTAAAGCAAATAAAATAACAACAAACCAAAACAATAGCAACAAAACCAAAAGGGAAAAGTGGAATTAGCTGCTACCGTGCATACATGTTAAAATCTCTAAAGTTAATACAATGAACAAGCATAACTGACCATACCAATTGTTGGCCAAATTGCAGAAACTAGAACTATCAAGTGATGGTGAAGGAGTCTAATAAGACAAACCTTTGGACAAACCACCAGCAATTTCTTAAAGAGTAACATATACAGACCAGCCTTTCTACATTTATATTTAATAAAAGAGCAAAAAAACCACACAGACACACTAACATCCAAATGTTGTGGCAGCTCTATTGATATGAGACCCAAATCCAAATGGGTGTCATATGAAAGACCCAAATCCAAATAGATAAATCACAGCTTTTCTACCCAGTGGTATGCTACTCAGTAATGTAAAGGTTTGAAAGACAGATCCAGCCACCTAGATGACTCACAATATGACTATACTCTGAAAGTAGCCATTAAAATAGTTCTATTGCCTGGTTACATTTAAAAAAAAATAAAAAAAATTAAACCCATCTTCAGTGACAGAGAATTTGCTGATGAGTTAACTGTGCTAGGGAGGTGTCAGATGCATGAAGGAGTTACAGAGTCAACCTGAAACTTTGGCAAATGGCAGGCTACTATCTTCATTGGGATGATTTTCTAAGTGTAAGTTCTATCAAAACCTATCAAAGAGCACACTCACAATATGTGTCATTGTGCTGATTATACTCGGAGAAACTTGTTTAAAAATTATGCTTAGTGCTGGCAAAAATGGAACAAAGACAATTCCTATACTGTTAATGTAAACTCAAGCGCTGCATCCTCTAAAGGACATGGCTTACTCTGTCAAACCTTTGGAGATGTGTACTCTTTGACCCAGACATTCAATGGATAGGACTTGGTGTTGTGAGTCTTACAGTACTGACACAGAGGAAGAGAAAATCCTTAGCATCCAGCCCTGCTCACCACACCTTGAGGTGGTATGCTGTGGGGGCTTATAGCCTTGTCCCCACTTCCACTACACCAGCTCTGCTTCCTACATGTGGCTGGACTTGGTATTCTCAGCTTCCAGCTCTGACTGACTGCTGCCATGCCTACACCACAGTGATAAACTCTTCCCCTGGAAAAATACACCCAAATAAGCTGGCTCTTCCATACATTGCTTTTGGTCCTTGTAAGAGCCTAAGCTGCAGCATGGAGTTGGTGGAAAGAGTAGCTCTTGGGTGGGGACTGTCTAGGTACACATTCTGACATTTAACAGTCATGGAACTTTGGGAAATGCTCTTAATTTCATTTTTAAATATTTGATTTTTTAATAGGGTGAATATTTTAATGTCTGCTTCACAAAGTAGTTATAAGACTACTATGGGGGAGTATTTATCTACTTCTTGGAATTATGACTGGAATGTACTAAGTGCTACATGATTGTTTGTTAAACACACATCAAAAGAAATATCTTTGCAAGTGCTTCCTTTTGCACAGTAGCAGGAACCTATCTGATATTCACACTTAGAAGGAAAACTCTGGGTCATTAGATATGAAAAACTTTAATTTTGTAAAACACTGGCACATAGTAACAAAGCCAAAATAAGAAAGCAGCAGCACTAACCAGTCGGTATAGTCACAGGAAGGACACTTTCCCTTTTTGTCTTACATCTGACAACATCAAGAACATGGGCACAGGGGAAATTTTCCTGAACAGAACACCAACAACTTATGCTCTAAGATCAAGATTGACAAACGGGACCTCATAAAATTACAAAGCTTCTGTAAGGCAAAAGACACTATCAATAGGACAAAACGGTAACCAACAAATTGGGAATCCTATATCTGATAGAGGGCTAATATCCAATATGTACAAAGAACTCAAGAAGTTAGACTCCAGAGAACCAAATAACCCTACGAAAAATGGTTACAGAGCCTGCCAGTCTGTCTGGGCTGGTGCCCTGAGCAGACCTTGGGGGCAAGCTCCACAGCCAGACCCACAACACACAGAGGAAGCTCTACTTCCAGGTGCTCTAACATACCCAGAATCAGAGGTGAGGAGGACACAACATCTGTCCCAACATCGAGAGTAACTGGGACCAGCAGGACCCAGGCACACAGGAACTCCACCAGCCCAGTGGCTCAGGCTCCTTCCAGTCTGTCTGGGACAGTGCCCTGAGCAGATATTGGGCACAAACTCTGCAGCCAGTCCCAAAACACCCAGAGGAAGCTCCACTCCCAGGTGCTCTAACAAGTCCAGGATCACAGGATTCCAGAATCACAGGATCACAGAGACAGCTTGACTCTGAGGAGTTCTGACACAACCAGGATCATAGGAAGGACAGGCTCCAATCATATTTAGCAAGGGCAGGTAGCACTAGAGATAACCAGGTGGTGCGGGGCAAGCATAAGAAAATAAACAACACAGACCAAGGTTACTTGGCATCATCAGAACACAATATTCCCACCATAGCAAGTCCTGGACATACCATCTCACCAGAAACACAAGATTCAGATCTAAAATCACTTCTCATGATGATGATACAGGACTTTAAAAAAGACATAAATAACACCCTCAATGAAATACAGAAGAACGCAGGTAAACAGCTAGAAGCCCTTCAAGAGGAAACACAAAAATCCCTTAAAGAACTACAGGAAAACACAATCAAACAGGTGGAGGAAATGACCAAAACATCCAGAATCTAAAAATGGAAATAGAAACAATAAAGAAATCAGAAAGAGTGACAACCCTGGAGATAGAAAACCTAGGAAAGAAATCAGGAGCCATAGATGCAAGCATCACCAACAGAATACAAGAGATAGAAGAGAGAATCTCAGGGGTAGAAGACACCATAGAAAACATTGACACAACAGTCAAAGAAAATGTAAAAAGTAAAAAGATCCTAACCTAGAACATCCAGGAAATCCAGGACACAATGAGAAGACCAAACTTAAGGATAATAGGTATAGAAGAGAGTGAAAACTCCCAAGGTAATGGGCCAGTAAATATCTTCAACATAATTATAGAAAAAAACTTCCCTAACCTAAAGAAAGAGATGCCATGAACATATAACAAGCCTACAGAACTCCAAATAGACTGGACCAGAAAAGAAATTCCTCCCATCACATAATAATCAAAACCCCAAATGCACTAAACAAAGAAAGAATTTTAAAAGCAGTAAGGGAAAAAAGGTCAAGTAACATATCAGAATTATAGAATTATAATTATAATTCTATCAGAATTATAGCAGACTTCTCACCAGAGACTATGAAAGCTAGAAGATCCTGGGCAGATGTCATACAGACCCTACAAGAACACAAATGCCAGCCTAGGCTACTATATCCAGCAAAACTTTCAATTACCATAGATGGAGAAAACAAGATATTCCATGACAAAACAAAATTTACACAATATCTTTCCACAAATCCAGCCCTAGAAAGGGTAATAGATGGAAAACATCAACATAAGGAGCAAAACTATACTCTAGAAAAAGCAAGAAAGTAATTTTTCAACAAATCCACACAAACCTAACTCTACCTGTTACAACAAAAACAACAGGAAGTGACAATTACTTTTTCTTAATATCTTAATATGAAAATTAATATTACCAGCATATCCTAATTGATTGAAATCCAAAAATATGAGGAATTAGAAATTTGTTGACTGTCATCCAATGGTCTCTCTAATTTGGTAATTGGAGAAATAGGCCCATTATTGTACAATCTATATACACTTTCAGCTTGTTTGTTCGTGACAGTGTCTTGCTGTGTACAACATAGTGGTCTTGAAATCTTGCTTCTCCTATCTCAGCTTCTCTATTAGTAGTATTGTTTATTTCATGTTTTTAGACTATACTATGGTTTTCAGAACAGGTTGTATATTTCAAAATTATTTATATACCCAAAAGAAACGTAGACAATTAAATCGGGAGGTGGCTTGTAAGACACCAACAAAGAGTAAGACTGAATGCTTTTCTTGATGTTTGTAACTCTTGTATCAAGTTTGAAGAAGACGGCTTTATAAGTTACTCTTTCTCTGAGATGAATGCTTTTCCAAATTATCACAGCCAATGAACCAGATTCTTACCCTCACCTAATGTCTGTGCCACCCTCTAAGCAGAACCATTGTTCATTAAAACAGTTGTTGAATGACTTTATGGATAGACCATATTAATACACACACCATTTCTTAAATGAATGTAACCTGTTCTCTGTGGGCTGAGAATAAAGTCACTCGCTCAAGTCAAATAGCTTTGACCATAGCAGGAAGTCTGTGTCCAAAAATCGTGCCTACAATTCATTCCTTGGCGCAGCAAAACTGTCAACTCTTAGCTTAGCTACAATGGAGGCAAAAATCCTTTGGTGATGTGAGGGTCATTGAAGTACAGCCTTATTACAATGAAATCCAATGTCTAAAAATTTTTCTTATTTTGAGTTTGTACCATAGTAAGAGCCAAGATTTTAAACTCTACCAAATACAAAACAAACAAAAACAAACAAACAAACAAAAAGTCTTTATTTATGTTCATTTAAACAATACTAGTAGTTGTTCTTATTTTGGGCTTGTACCACAGTAAGAGCCAAGATTTAAAACTCTACTAAATACAAAACAAACAAACAAAAAAGACTTTATATATTTATGCTCATTTAAGAAAATACTTGTAGTGTTGTATTATTTTGACATATACATTTAACATTTTGACATTTACAGTTAATAGGTTTGGAGTTATTTAAAATTTATATTGAGAGAAACATGTATTTTTAGTATTGTTGTAGACAAGCATCTACATAAGACTGTTAAATTGTTTTATATCAAACAACTTTTATAATACTCATTTTTATTGTTATAATATTTTATAAATTTTAAGGAATATGACAAAAAAGATATTGTAGGTATTGAAGGGGAGGTCTCTGGGAGGAGTTGGGGTACAAAAAGGGAAACAAGAATGTGATTTAATTCTATTTACTTAAAATATGTTTTTAAATGTTAAAAATTCAGATAAATTGAAATCATGTAACTTTTCTCATCATAATGCAGTAAAACAAACAAAAATTGGGGTACAGTGCTAAACAAAGAATTATCAACTGACGAATAGCTGGGAAGCACCTAAAGAAATGTTCAACATCCTCAGTCATCAGGGAAATGCAAATCAAAGCAACCCTGAGATTCCACCTCACACCAGTCAGAATGGCTAGGATAAAAAGCTAAGGTGACAGCAGATGCTGAAGAGGTTGTGGAGAAAGAGGAACACTACTTCATTGCTGGTGGGATTGCAAGCTGGTACAACCACTCTGGAAATCAGTTTGGCGGTTCCTCTGGAAATTAGACATAGTACTACCAGAGGACCCAGCAATACCACTCCTGGGCATATACCTAGAAGATTCTCCAACATGTAATAAGGACATATGCTCTACTATGTGCATAGCAGGCTCATTTATAATAGCCAGAAACTGGAAACAACCCAGATGTCCCTTAACAGAGGAGTAGATACAGAAAATGTGGTACATCTACATAATGGAGTACTACTCAGCTATTAAAAAATGAATTTATGAAATTCTTAGGGAAATGAATGGATCTGGAAATATCATCCTGAGTGAGGATAACCCAATCACAAAAGAAAACACATGGTATGCACTCTCTGATAAGTGGATATTAGCCCAGAAGTTTGGCATGCACAAAGTACAATCTATAAACCACAAGAGACTCAAGAAGAAGGAAGACCAAAGTGTGGATACTTCGATCCTTCTTAGAAGGGGGAACAAAGTATCCATGGAAGGAGTTGCAGAGACAAACTATGGAGCAGAGACTGAAGGAAGGACAATCCAGAGACTGCTCCACCTAGGAATCCTTTCCATATTCAATTATCAAATCCAGACACTATTGTGGATGCCAGCAAGTGCTAGCTGAGAGGAGCCTGATATAGCTGTCTCCGGAGAGGCTCTGACAGTACCCAACTAATACAGAACTAGAGGGTCACAGCCATCCATTGGACTGAGTACAGGGTCCCCAATGAAGGAGCTAGAGAAAGGATCCAAGGAGCTGAAGGGTTTACAGCCCCTCAGGACGAACAACAATATGAACTTACTAGTACCCTCAGAGCTCCCAGGGACTAAATCACCAACCAAAGAGTACATATGGTGGGACTAATTGCTCCAGCAGCATATGTATAGCAGAGGACGGCTTCGTCGGTCATCAATGGGAGGAGAAGCTCTTGGCCCTGTGAAGGTTCTATGCCCCAGTATAGGGGAATACCAGGGCCAGGAAGTGGGATAGGGTAGATTGGTGAGCAGGGGAAGGGGGAGGGAACAGGTTGTTTTTTTCTTTTCTTCTTTTTTTTTTTCTTTTGGAGGGGAAACTAAGAAAGGAGATATCATATGACATGTAAATAA
The DNA here is from genome assembly GCF_008632895.1 of Mastomys coucha. Classification (NCBI taxonomy): domain Eukaryota; kingdom Metazoa; phylum Chordata; class Mammalia; order Rodentia; family Muridae; genus Mastomys; species Mastomys coucha. The sequence continues at coordinate 16,128,656 of NW_022196898.1, forward strand.
AGAAAATATCTAATAAAAAAAGTAATTTGATTTCACCTTTTGGTACACTAATGTGATACCTTCCATGTTATTATGCCTTTATCTGATAAGTGATAAGATTAAATGCATTTTAAATTCTGAACCTATTTATAAATTCTCTTTCTCTTTATCTATCTGTCTATCTCTTGCTTTTTTAAAGACATGATTTCTCTGTGTAGTCCTGGCTGTCCTGGAACTTACTCTGTATATCATGCTGGCCTCCAACTCACAGAAATCTGCGTACGCCTGCCTCCCAAGTGCTGGGATTAAAGATGCCATCACCATTGGCCTAAATGTGCATTTTTGTATGATTAGATAAAAACACATATTCTAGAAATATACTGAATTTTATTACATATTAAATTTTATTACTGAATTTTATTAGCATTTGTAGGTATTTTTGTACCAGTTCTAAATGTCTAGCTTTAAAATTTCAGGAGTGAGAGACCAGTGATGTGTCTCAGGGACGAGAACACTTATGCTATAAATCTGGTTATCTGAGTTTATTCCTGGAACCCACAGAAGAATGGGAGAGCTGATTTCTGGAAGTTGTCCTTTGATCTCCACATGTATGCCCCTGCATCCATCTGTATGTTCACATACACACACACACACACACACACACACACACACACACACACACACACACACATACACACACTCACACTCACACTCACACACTCACACTCACACACCACAAGTCCAAGACGTTCCATTGTGAAGCAATACTTCTTTTGATGAATGTCAAAAGTCAAATTGTGCCTTGCCAGCACACATAACTCTGTTCTTTTCTGAGTAGGGGTGTCAATGTTGCCAGGGAAACCTTAGACCTAATTGTTTAAACTCCGAGTCACTGTAAAAGATTTCCACATAAATTTCCAGGTGAAAAGAACGAGTAAATCTTCTTAACTAACTGAAATTTCAGAAAACAGTGTCTAAGTCAGTGTTCTGTTGCTGTGAAGAGATACCATAAATATGGTACTTTTTAAATAAAGGTAAGTACTGAATTGGGGCTTGCCTACAGTTTCACAGGTTTAATCCCTTGTTGTTGTGTTGGGGAACATGGCGGCACACCGACAGACTTCATGGTCCTGGAGAAGTTGAGAATTCTATATCTGGATCTTCAGGCAGCAGGAAGAGACACACTGGATCTAGCTTGCTTTTGGAACCTCAAAGCCCACCCCCAGTGACACACTTCCTCCAACAAGGCCACATTCCCTAATCTGTCTCTAGTAGTACTACTCTCTAATGACCAAGCATTCAAATATATGAGCCCGTGGGAACCATTCTTAGTCAGACTACCATAGCTATTAGGGCTGATAGGAAATGCATGCTATGAAGGGAAGACCATGAAATCCAGCATTATTTCAGGTCAACACTATTGTCTTTGTCCTAACTTCGTCAAAATGAATAGTTTGTAGGCCAGATGCAGCCTCCATCCCTGGTGCACTTCATTATCAAAACAACACTTAATTAAGTGGCTGACAGAGCCAGAAACAGGCTGTGGTTTAAGAAAAGCTCTTAGGTTATTTTCAGATGTTTCTAGTTTGGAAAAAGCTGAATAATATTTTGCTGAGCACATTTTATTCCACTGTGTATTTTGAGGAAATCTAACCCATGTGTTTTATTTTGTTAATCTTGCCAAGTTAAATGTTCCTCTTGTAAGATGAATTTAATGTTATGCTACTTTTATGATGCTTTCCTCTTGGACTGTGAATTCATATGTCACCTTAAGTAAGTGTGCTTTTATCCAAATATCTTGTAGTTATAAAGTCAGAAACCCACAAAACTTGGGTGATTTCCCAATGGTGCCAAATGTAATATTTCACATCTACTACAAACGTCATGATTTTCTCCTCATAGTCATCCATCATCAGCTTATTGGGGAACAGTTATCTGCTTTTTATAAGCTTTGTTCTCTGATAAGTAAGACAGTATCCTAAGTCAACATGGTCACTAACCCCTAATTGTGGGTACAGTTAGTTCTACGTGTCTTGGTTGTAGAAGGACGGCATCATAGTTATGGTTACTCGAACGTATGATTTATATCATATACATCAAAGGGAGTGATGCTTGCTAACCCAGAAGAGGAGTAAAAGAAGGGTGGAGGTATGGAACAAAGGGGACTTTCAGTGAAGGCTGGTGGAAGTGGAAATACATGGAACGATTCAACAAATTATTCAGAATGACCAGTGAAGTTGCAGCTATCATGTAAATAAACAACTCCATGCCTGATTAAAGCTCTGGAGAAAGTTGTACATAGAAAGTAACATACACACACATGTGCACATGCACACGCGTGCACACGCGCACACACACACACACACACACACACACACACACAATTCACCGCTGTAATGAGAGCCATCTTGAAAGAACCTAAGTACCCATTGGTAAGGAAGGTCCACAGATAATTGGTATTCATACATTAGGATCATATGAATGGTCATTGAACATGAGTGAACAAAGTCACTTTATCCACAATGTGGCTCTGTCTCAAAAGCCAGCTGACTGAAAAAAAAAAAAAAAAAAAAAAAAAAGAAAACCAAGTGACTGCAGACCGAGGCAGTACAGTTGTATTTACATGAGCTTAAGGGTGTGTAAAAAGTTTTTAGTTTTTAAGATATGTACAAATAATCAAAAGCAATGGGATGATATAAATGAAATTACTTCTCCTAGATGACATAAAGTAAAGATGTGGACTGGGGACAGAACTCAGTCAGTAAAGTACTTGCCCTGCAAGCACTTACAAGCAGTGTGGTGAATCCTTAGAACCCATATTGGAGAAGAAAAATTGCTAGGCATGGTGGCACACATACGTTTTAATCTTAATGCTGGGAAGTGAAGACAGAGGTCTGCCAGCCCAGACGACTGAGTGAATTCCAGTCAAGTGAGAAACCTTGTCTGAAAAGGGGAGACAGTGCTTGAGGAAAACTACCCAAGGTTGTTTTCTGACCTCTACATGTACATGCATACACATGTGCTCATACTTGAGTGATCACACACACACACACACACACACACACACACACACACACAGAGTCACATGCACATACATAGTGAATGGTAATTTTCAGAAAGAGCTTCTAAGATTGCATTAAGCTTTTGTTCTTTAAAGCTGTGTGATATGCAACAGGGTTTTTAAAGCATCATTTTTGTACTTTAATATGCAGGTAACAATGAAAAAAGTCACCACAAATTTGAAAGAGAACAAAGAGGTGTTTATGGGCGGGTTTAAAGCAAGAAAAAGAATGGGGAATGTAATGTAATTATATCATAACCTCAAAAAATAAACAGAAGTTATAAAAGTGAAATATGTTGTAAGTGTAATGTAGTATTTATTCAACTTAAAATTAATAAATAAAACACAAACTGAGGTATGCAATCAACATATTGGATTATTTACCTACAGTATCAATTCCAATGCAAAGCCACCATGCCATCCATCAGAGCTCAGTCACAAGCTTAGAACCTTCCTTCCTACCCTGACATTAGGGAGAAAGTCCTCTAGGGTCTCTCTAAGTCTCGTAGAGCCGGTATGGTTTTTATAATTTTGGATTAGATTAAAAACTGTCAGGCAGCTTCTGTCATTCCACATAAGCAGTAGTGATTGCCCTATCAGAAAAAAAATCTATAACAACACATCTTAGTAGTTGATGTTTGACAAGCAGATCTCAGTGGTGTGCTCTATCTGTCAGTGCAGCCATTAGCAGCGTGAAGACACAATGGGCTACATTCTATGGAGAATAGCACTGTCCTCAGCCAAGGCAACCACGAACTCCTTCCAAAGGACAAGGAATCTATTTATTGTGTAGAATCAATTATTCACAAATGCAGAGTAGCCATCCCAGCCTCTTTCAGACTATTTCAGATTTATTAAATGAGTATTATGCCCCAGATGCCAATTGTTCACATATGCACTGGTGTCCCAAAACAATGAATGGGACTTTTGGCACCATGCACTCTACACTTGAAGTTTCTGTTTTGTTCTGGTACACAATGACCCTTAGCTTGTCCAGTCAAATGACCCTTTTAAAACATTTGCCATTTTTCTTTATAGAATTATTTCTTTTTCTAGTCGTGATTCCTATATTACATACATATGTGAGTACATGTAATCTATGAATATAAATCTATGTAATTTAATGCAATGATAAAAATAATATTCGTATAGTTCCCACTCAGCTCAGGAAACAGACATTAGCCACAGTTGGGATGTGTGCCTCTCCTGTTTCTCCCGGTGTGGGAATAGTACAGTATTTGAATTACATATATTTATTCTCTTTCTTTCCTTTATGGTTTTATAATCTCTTCATTCATCCATCTGATTAGTTTATGTGTTTTCAAATGTTAGTGTGATAGGATAGTAGATTCTTCAACTCCTTGACTTGTGCTTAACACTTTATTTTTGTGGTTTATTGAAGGCCCCTTGACTGATTTCCTTGCCACCGTTGTGTAATGTCCTTTGCATGTTCTGGTCTGCTTTTGTTCCTTGTTTTTTGTCAACAGCAGTCTGACTTGTTGCCACTTTTTTTTCATGTCACAGAGACACTGCATTAGGCATCCTTATGCACCATCTCCTGGGCTGCAAGTGCAAATGTTTGATGTGGGTCTGTGCATGATGCTGAGATTATTAAGGTCATAAGCTATGTAGGCACTACACTTTAGCAAAAGGTGTTTATCTTCTGAAGAAACTGGCCTGATTTATATTTTCATTACCTGGCTTCATCAACAATAGTTAATGTTATTTGACTTTTTTAGTTTTTGCCAGTCTACTGAGTGAAATTTTCTCTCCCTTCTCCGATTTCTTTTCTACTTCCCTCTCCTCACCACCTCTCTTCTCTCTCCATCTGCATGTGTGTATAGGGGGGGGGGATAAAGGTCAACATTGTGTTGTGTTGTGTCTTTCTCTGTTGTTTTTCATCTTCTTATTATTGTTTTAAAATCTATCTAAAACTTCTCTCTAGGTCTTGACCTATTTGGAAATGTTAATTCATTGCATAGAAAGTGAGCATTGTGATGGTTAATCTTTATGGTGAACTCAGATAAATTTAGAACCCACCTCCCCACCCCCGAAACACAAATTTGTCTACATCCATGAGAAAGTTCATAGCTTAACCAATCAAGGAAGACTGCTACTGATCCTGAGCAGCACCACTTATGGACTAAGATTCTGGCCTGGATAAAAAGGAGAAAGCAGCAGCATTCATCATCTCTCTCTTCCTTCTGACTCAGCAAAATCTCACTGGCTGCTCCCATACACCAGCCATCAGGACTTCCTCGCCATGGTGGACTGTACCCTCAAACTATGAGACAAAACAAAAGCTTATGCTGAGTTTGTCAGTTATTTTCTCATAACCATAGTAAAAGCAACACTTATAAGCATCTTTTAGTATTTATTTGTCCCTTAAAGTTTGTTCTGCAAAATAAAAACTCAGTGGTTTTCTTATTTTTATACTTGGTTGTTTTCCTTTTTCTTGCTGAATCAAAAGGACTTCTTTAAAATAACAGGGCCTCTTGCAGCCCAGGCTAGCCTTGATGTGTACCCGAGGACTTCTGATGCTGAGTGATGAGATTTCCGGTTACATGGTACAAATGACTGAGCTCAAGGCTTTCAGCATGCTAGGTAAGTGCTACACATCAATGTTCCCAGGAAGAAGCTGTGTCTACAAAGGTGGATCAGTCACCTGACTACAACTGCAATGGATTTGGAGAAGGTAGAGGGTTGCAGCTTCATAGCCCAGTTTCCTAAAATGGCCATCTACTGTCCACTTCAACATCTGACCTAACACTCTTGTGACTGTTAAGTGAACCCTTTGGAATCTATGAATAAGTCTCCATCAACCCCAATGCTAAGAAAGTTGTCAGCTAGCATCTGAGGCTGACAGCTGACCCATTGTAATGGTCAGTGCTTTGGAAAAGTATGTTGATTTGTGACTTTGTCCTGTAACTATAAAAGAAAACATGAAACAATCATCACATTGGAACAGAGACCTTGGGTGTGATGGTTAACCTCAACCACAGGTTTTATGAGGTACAGAATCACTTGGGAGATGAGCCTCTGAGAATGCCTGCAGAGGACCATCGTGATTACACTATTGAAGCTGGAAGATCTTCCCCCTGAGAGTAGTATCACTCCCTCAGTGTGGATCTGGAACTATAGAAAATGGAGAAGGTGAGCTGAGCTCTAGCATGCATCTTTGTATCTTGACTGTGCATGCGAACGAGACCAGTTCCGCAAGTGCTTGCTGCTGGACTTTCTTGCTGTGATAGGTGTTGTCTTTGATCTGTGAGCCAAAATCAACCTACTCTCCCCTAAGCTGCTTTGTTTGGAGTATTTTGTACAACAGGAAAAGAAACTAAGACACCGGATTAACCGAAATATCTTCCCAGAGTCAGGCATTCATACCTGACTTCCCAATAATCTCTATCTCGTGACCTTTGATGTAAGAGCTGTATTTTTCATTGGCCCACTTCACCAATTAAGAGGCATCCCTAGCCCTCAAAAAGAGGGTCTTTTTTCTATATAAAAATTTAATGAATTCTTTCCCAAATAAATACATTCAAGTGTAAATATGTTCCATTCAAATATGTGATTCAAGTTTGTGCCTTGAATTATAACTTTACAAGATATTTTGAAATGTATTTGGATGTTGAATATTACTTTAGGTGCTTCTTGGCCATTCAGTCTTCCTCAGTTGAGAATTCTTTGTTTAGCTCTGTACCCCATTTTTAAACAGGCTTATTTGGTTCTCTGGAGTCTAACTTCTTAAGTTCTTCGTATATATTGGATATTAGCCCTCTTTATGATGTAGGATTGGTAAAGATCTTTTCCCAATCTGTTGGTTGCCATTTTGTCCTATTGACAGTGTCTTTTGCCTTACAGAAGCTTTGAAATTTTATGAGGTCTTTTTTTTTTTCTATAGTTGATATTAGAGCACAAGCCATAAAGTTTCTGATCAGGAAATTTTCCCCTGTGCCCATGTGCTCGAGACTCTTCCCCACTTTCTTTTCTATTAGTTTCAGTGTATCTGGTTTTATGTGGAGGTCCTTGATCCACTTGGAATTGAGCTTTGTACAAGGAGATAGGAATGGATCAATTTGCATTCTTCTACATGCTGACCGCCAGTTGAACCAGCACCATTTGTTAAAAATGCTGTCTTTTTTCCACTGGATGGTTTTAGCTCCTTTGTCAAAGATCAAGTGACCATAGGTGTGTGGGTCCATTTCTGGGCCTTGAATTCTGTTCCATTGATCTACCTGCCTATCTCTGTACCAATACCGGACAGTTTTTTATCACTATTGCTCTGTACAGCTTGAGGTCAGGAATGGTGATTTCTCCCCAGAAGTTCTTTTATTGTTGAGAATAGTTTTCACTATCCTGTGTGCTCTTTCTAACTCTATGAATAATTGATTTGGAATTTTGATGGGGATTGTATTGAATCTATAGATTGCTTTTGGCAAGATGGCCATTTTACTATATTAATCCTACTAATCCATGAGCATGGGAAATCTTCCCATCTTCTGAGATCTTCTTTGATTTCCTTCTTCAGAGACTTGAAGTTTTTGTCATACAGATCTTTCACTTGCTTGGTTAGAGTCACACCAAGGTATTTTATATTATTTGACTATTGTGAAGGGTGTCATTTCCCTAATTTCTTTCTCAGCCTGTTTATCCTTTAAGTAGAAGAAGGCTACTGATTTGTTTGAGTTAATTCTATACTCAAACAATTTGCTGAAGTTGTTTATCAGGTTTAGGAGTTCTCTGGTGGAATTTTTGTCATCACTTAAATATAATGTCATATCATCTGCAAATAGTGATATTTTTGACTTCTTCCTTTCAAATTTGCATCTCTTTGACCTCCATTTGTTGTCTGGAGAGTGGGCAGCCTTGCCTAGTCCCTGATTTTAGTGGGATGCTTTCTCAGCATCTAATAAGACGATCATGTAGTTTTTTTTTTTTTGAGTTTGTTTATATAATGGATTACATTGATGGATTTCCCTTTATTGAACTATCCCTACATCCCTGGGATGAAGCCAACTTGATCATGATGGATGATCATTTTGATGTGTTCTTGGATTCAGTTTGTGAGAATTTTATTGAGTATTTTTGCATCAATATTCGTAAGGGAAATTAGTCTGAAGTTCTCTTTCTTCATTGGGTTTTTGTGTGGTTTAGGTATAAGTGTAGATGCAAATTAAAACAACCCTGAGATTACACCTCACACCAGTCAAAATGGCTAAGATCAAAAACTCAGGTGACAGCAGATGCTGGCGAGGATGTGGAGAAGGAGGAACACTCTTCCATTGTTTGTGGGATTGAAAGCTGGTACAAGCCCTCTGGAAATCAATCTGGTGGTTCCTCAGAAAAATGAACATAGTCCTATACCACTCCAGAGGAGCCAGCTATACCATTCCTGGGTATATACCCAAAAGATGCTCCAACATGTAATAAGGATGTATGCTCCACTATGTTCATAGCAGCCTTATTTATAATAGTCAGAAGCTGGAAAGAACCCAGATGACCTTCAACAGAGGAATGGATACAGATAATGTGGTACATTTATATAATGGATTGCCTGACAAATACAGAGGCGGATGCTGGCAGGAAACCATTGGACTGAACTTGGGGTTGCCAATGGAGGAGTTAGAGAAAGACTGAAGGAACTGAAGGGGTTTGTAACCCATAGGAAGAACAACAATATGAACCAACAGGACCCCCCAGAGCTCCCAGGGACTAAACCACTAACCATAGAGTACACATGGAGTCATCAATGGCTCCAGCCACATATATAGCAGAGGAAGGTTTTGTTGGGCATCAATGGGAGGAGAGAGGCCCTTGGTCCTGTGAAGGCTTGATGCCCCACTGTAGGGGAATGCCAGGGCAGGGAGTGGGTGGGCAGGGGGCATCCTCATAGAAGCAGGAGGAGGGGAAATCAGGAAAGGAGATAACATTTGAAATGTAAATAAAGAAGATATCCAATTTTAAAAAAGAAAAAATATTTGGTACATTGGTTTAATATAAACAAAACTCTGAATTTTTTCCTTTATTGTGTTTTCTTTCTTTAGAAATCTCTCGCCGGGCGTGGTGGCGCACGCCTTTAATCCCAGCACTTGGGAGGCAGAGGCAGGTGGATTTCTGAG
>NW_022196898.1:16138025-16176593 GCF_008632895.1 Mastomys coucha
AAAAAAAAAAAAAAAAAAAAAAAAAAAAAAAAAAAAAAAAAGAAATCTCTACACTGAAATTAGAAATGCATTATTTTTGCTGACTCTTAAACTTTGTTAAAGCTTTGCATTTTCTATTTATGTCTTAAATTTATAAGGAATTATGTGTGGTGCAGTGTAAGGCGCTAGTTACAATGGTCAGAAGACCATAGACTTTAGGGCTTAACAATTTCACAGTGTCTTATACTGTCATTTCCATCTCTGCCAGCTTCTTCCAGGGAGGGGTCTGTTCCTGGTTCCATGCTTTGTTCTTTTGGATTAGAACCTGCCCTCACACCCACCCACGTCCTATCATCTTATTTACATGCTCCATAGCACTACTTGGTTTATCTTTTTTCCAATACTTTTATGATTTTCTTCCACTCTGTACATTTATTTCCCTTTAAACCTCAGAATCAGAGGTAAAATTCTTACCTAAGTTTTTTTTAGGATGGAATAAAACTAACTCATACTTTTGGAAGAAATAACATCCTTACATTGTTGAAATTGTCTATCCTTGATCATGTCCAATCTCCAAATTATTTCTGTCTTCTTTAATGCTTTCTGATACACCATGTTTTCACACACAGCTTGTGTTTTCTTTTGCTAGCTTCTTCATTTTAGCTGCCATCAAGAATATATATTTATCAGAGTGTTTTGAAAAAAGCAACATTGTCATCTAAGAGGTAGAAACACCTCTTAGGACATAATAAGAGCAGCTCCTGGCCTATGCTACTGAGAAGTGCTTGCTATGATGCCAGGAAACATAACAGAAGCATTGCTCATAACATCAAACATCAGTACAAACTAAATGCCCAGTGGCAACCTAGAGGGCAAACGACTGTGGTATATTCCTTGTAATAGTGAATATTATGTAAAATGACCAAATTTATACTTATTAACTTGTGTTTACATTAAAATCATACTGTCAAATGAAAGAGCCGGGGAGATAGCTCAGCGCTTTCCAAGCAAGCGTAAGGACATGAGTTCAATAACCAGAATCCATCTGTCAATGCTGGGCATGGTGGTATACGCTTGTAATCTAGGGCTGGGGATGCTGAGGCAGAGGTTCACTGGTGAGCCTGCCTAGCCTACTAAGTGAGCTCCAGGATGATGAAAGATTTGGTCTCAAAAAAACAAGGAAGAGCAGGGCATGATGGTGCATACCTTTAATCCCAGAACTCAAGAGGCAGAGGCAGAGGCAGAGGCAGAGGCAGAGGCAGAGGCAGAGGCAGAGGCAGAGGCAGGCAGATCTCTGTGGGCTTCAGGCTAGTCTGGTCTACATCCCAGTTCCAGGAAAACCAGGGATGGACAGAGAGTCCTTGTTTCAAAACAAAACAAAATAAAACAAAACAATACAATATAAAACACAAAACAAAAAATCCAATCTCCCTCCTGAAGAAAAATCTACCAAATGTGGATGACTCATGAGTGGGAACTCAGAAGGTCAACATCTGGTCTTTGTACACATGTGTACACACACAAACACAAACAAACAAACAAACCAAAGATCAAATAACAGGAAATCTTTTGGGACCCCTGTACCTTCTAAAATGTAAATACCTTTCATTTCTTAGTTAGAGGAGATATTTGTACATACATCTCCACCTATGGCACACACGTAGTTGCATGTGTTTGATATGTATCCTTTATAATAAAATCTTACTACAAATCTAATCAAACATTTCCTAATTGAACAGTAGCTTTAATAATCCAGTACACTCCTGATGCTTCATGATGGTGTGTTAGCACCTCCAGGGCATTTGTTCGACCAGGTTTCTCATTTTGTATCTTGGTGTTTGCTGAGGAAACAATCCCAGTGATGGGCCCTTTGTTTGTGTAATGTGACTTTTAAAATTCACACTTTCTTGCTGATGTTAGTAGGAGATTTGTGGAGCTTACATGGTGCCACAGAAATCCCTGTCTGGCAGTGATGACAACATTGAGTGAGTGACAGGATGTGTCACTAAAACACAGTGTGCAAATAATTTCTACAGGGGCTGAGAGATAACTCAGTGGTTAAGAGCATTGACGGTTCTTCCAGAGGTCTGAAATTCAATTCCTAGTAACCACATGGTGGCTCACAACCATCTGTAATGGGCTCTGATGCCCTCTTCTGGTGTGTCTGAAGACAGCTACAGTGTACTTATAGAAAATAAATAAATAAATGCATAAATAAATAAATCTCTAAAATCAATGATATCTATGAGCCTTGGATGTTTTCTCATCCTGAGCTTATGCTGCTGAGCTTCCCCAGCTTACAGGACAAATGACAGTGAAAGGAAAGATAAGTTTTAGGCCTTTCATTTATTGTCATTCTCTCTGTATATACTTTATTACTCCAATTACTACATTTTCTGCTTCAAATTTTCTATCTCAATATCCACACACACAGGAGTGGTTCATAGACTGAACTGAAGGAGATTTTTCTGATCCAAATATTCTAGTTTTCATTCAGTTTAACTGATGCCATTTAAAGCCCCTTTATAAATTTCATCAACTGCATTCACTATATGTGTTACTAGATATAGAGTCCCTTTTCTTTAATTTTCCTTGGATTCACTTTCATTATCTTAACCTTAAAGACATACTCATGAAATTGTGGGTGTGATGCATGATTCTTGGCTTTTCAAATACTCCTGAAAACAGAAGTGTGCTGTGAACATCTGTAAAAGTCACATTTCTTCCTATAACTGTATTTGACCTACAGTCATCCTCACTTCACTTGAGAAAAATCTGATCAAATTTAGAATGATGCCCCTCCCTCAAATAAATAACAAAACAAAACAAAAACCCCAACTCTGTTCCGCGCTCTCTGGCAGGGCTTACTGAATGGCAAGGCAGCAGGCAGCCAGCTCTAGCCTCAGCTCCCAGGCCTGCCAATCTCCCCCTTTGTCTGTAGACCTTTCCCTTTTGGATTTGCTTACTACCCTTTGTTTGGGACTGCCATCTTTCTGTTGCTGGGCTCCCTCTGAAAGGTGGCTAAATTTATGCCCTGGGAACCCAGCCTTTCTGCAACTGCAGTGCCAGCCAGGCAGCTCAGATACAGCAGCTGAGCAGACCGACCGGACTGGTAGCCAGTCCCTGTTTGTACATGGGCCAAGTCACTGGGGCATACGCGGCTGTGTTCAGAGTAGGCTGTCTGCCTCCCCACCAACCTCTTGTCAATAACAGGGGGAGAGCAGACTTCTGTGACAATCCAATTTGCACATCTCCTCTGTGATCATCTGCCACTTGGACGTAATTGATTTATATTCTTTAGTCAACTCTCTAGCTTGGGCATTCTTGGTTTATTAAGTCCTGATTCCTTCTCAATGGCATGGGGCATTTCTTACAGTGTTTGATTAGAGACGCCTTTCTTTCCTCTTCCCCTCATCCTTTTCTTCCCTTCATTCTTTTCAAGCTCAGATGGTTTGGGTATTTCCAGAAGGCTGCCACTGCCTTTTAGTGACACATGTGTCTATGACGCCACTGGCAGGGCCTTCCACTTGCATGGCTGAGTCTATTAAGAGTTAGTGAAGCCTGAAAGGGAGAATCAATGTTTCATTTGCATCAGAAGGCTCCACATAGCATCACATCCTGCTGGACACAGGCTGGACAGCATCTTAATGTTAATCAGCTTTATTCAACATTGAATTTTCAGGATTGCTACTTTGAAACCCACCAATGTTAGCTCTGGCCCTGCCCCCTGTTCTAAGACACTCGTCTGCCCTTTTGCCAGACTGTACAGTTTGACACTCTTGTTCAGCGGCTTCTCGCTCATTAAACTGATCAAGATACAAAACTTGTTAGTTAATTTTTCATGCACTTGAGGGATCTGATTGCATATTTTAATGATCCGCTCTCAGAATGTGCTGATCAAACTGCATATTTTGTTGATTCGCTGTGACATAGCCTTAACTACAGCGTTGCTTGTGCGGGGTCCTGGTTGATGTGAGCTGCATCTGGGAAGCGCTGAGCAGAGACTGTGTGTGCTAATTGAGCTGTGTGGCTCCACAGAGGCGTTGACACCATCTTTGCTGATTGATCTGAATAATAACCATTTGGAAATTTCATATTCCGTATCTCAGGGCTCGGATGATATCAAAACCAATATTTATTTGAGTAGCAGTCATCCTAGTCAAACCTTAAGGCTTATTTGTTTTTTCATTTCCTTGAGGTTAGGTTATGAAAATGGAGGAGACAGGAGCACGCATGCACATACACCAAGCATGCACATGGACACACACACACACACACACACACACACACACACACCAAGCATTATGGAGACAAAGAAGCAAAGGAATGAATCTAGACAAGGCCAAGCAGAAGACAATGGCAATACTTAGCTGGATTTTCTAGATTCCATTGCTGCTGGGGACATGGGCATTGGTTTTGTGCATTTGGAAAAGAAACTGTATATACTCTGCTATCTCTGACTACAAAATACTTACTTTAAAGGAAGCATCAGGTAGACATGTACAAAGCCAGTATGAATGAAAAGTCAGAAAACCCTAGGGCTCTCCACAGAAGGCCAAGGATGGTGGACTCTTAACGAGACCCATGTCGTGCATCCTAACAAAGAAAGCACGATCTTCAGACCTCATTTACTAAATCTATTTAAAAAGACAAAACTATCAAGGTCATAGGCATCTTCAGGATTTGCATCCTCTAAAGTAGGATTAACCAGATCATGACTTTAAAAATAATCCCAAGCAAACAAATACAGAGACCTACAACTGGACAATATGCAGAGAATGAGAGATCTTGGAACACTCAGTCCTAAATGGAATGTCTCCATCAAACCTCTCCCCTCAGGGCTCAGGGGACCCTGCAGAAGAGAAGGCAGAAAGATTGTTAAGAGCAGGTGGGGATGCAGGATGCCGAGGAAACACGATGTTCTACACACAGCAGGACTGATGCAGCTATGAACTCATAGACTGCATCAGAATGCACAGGTGGAAGCCTCCTGGGATCTCAGCCATGAGATAGGAAGTGGAACAAGCTCCCATCCCTAACCCAGGCACTGTCTCCAGTTGATAGCTGTTCTCAAATGAAAAATTGGTTGCCTCCAATAGAATTTCACTGGGTGCACATACTGTGGTATGTAACACAGTTAAGGGCAGGCTCATACTTAAGTAGAGAGACAACACAAAATAAACTCAACAGTATTTTTTGAGAGTTTTACTCTCAAAATGCTTTGTCTGGACCTTTTCTTCTCTACCTTACAGGTCTTTTGCTTATACACAGTGGTTTCTGTTTTTGTGTTTTGATGACTTTTTTTGTGTCTGTGAAGTGTGTGAGTGTGTGTGTGTTTTGCGCTTTTTCTGTTATTTTCCTTGTCTGCTCATTTGTTTTCATTATATTATTAGTTTTCTCCCCCCCCCCTTTTAGATGCTTGTCTGTTCTCTAATGAGAGAAAATGAGAAAGCATGTGGATTTGGGTGGGTGAGGAGGTAGAGAGGATCTGGGTGGAAGTGGGGGATGGGAACGAATCAGAATATATTGCATGAAAAAAACACCCAATTCCGATAAAAATAATTCCAACCAAGGAAAATTATTTTATACCATACACAGTGTTTAATATGCTACTAAACCACAATATTAATAAAAATGGAAATGTAAAATTGAAGATGGGATTGAGAATAGTGGAATCACCCCTTCCAACATGTTTTAGACAAGACTTTTGGGGCTCATAGTCAACATGAACCTATGAAAGTGCACTATAGCCCATGTGTAGTCTATGTGGCTCATATATTTTCTGTCATGAGTGCTGAGCTCTTCCTATTCTAATGAAGAAGTTGCCATGAACTAGTGAGGGCTGCTGTAGGCTGATCAAAGTTGAAGTCAGACAGCTGGCTGCATTTGGCCCAGAAACAGCTATTTGTTTTTCTTTAGCAGAGAGCATTTCCCACCATCAATCAGGTAACCTTTCTGTTAAGATGAAGACATAATAACAAACACCTTATGGGCATACTGGGAGCATTAAACAAGGCAGAAGAGTGGTGCTTTTCAAGTTCTTAGAACTGTGTCTTAGATACAGCGAGCACAGTATACCTAAGTTCGGATTACTTTAACACTCTTACTTGGCTTTCTTTCCAACAACATTAGGAAAGCCATGCTGTGTGCTATTACTGGGTTCTAGGACTTTATTTGTGACCTAATCCATTAGGGCCTTTTTGTGCCAGGAGCAGACAGAACTGTAGTGGTCAGAGATAAGACAAGAGGTATCATGTATGTTTATAATTGACGTGACCCCCATCCACACACACTGTAAAGGATCTTTAGATGATATATCATATCTACAGTGATGCAAATGTTTTTTCAAATATGTTTTATTGAATCTGTGAATGTGGAACCCACAGACATGGAAATGTATATATATTTTCTACATGTGTGCATATGTATGTATCTGTGCATGTCTTTCTCTGTGTGTCTGTGCTTGTGTATGTGTTTGTGTCTCTGTGTGTGCCCCTCTTCCTCTGTGTGTGTCTGTTTTTCTTTCTATCTCTCTTTCTCAGTCTCTCTCTCTCTCTCTCTCTCTCTCTCGCTCGTGTGTGTGTGTGTGTGTGTGTGTGTGAAGAGGATACAGTAACTTTGACAGAAGAAACAGCCCAGAGGCACAAATATTCAACTCCAGCATGGGAGATCAGATGACATTTTTAGGAGGAAACAATTGCTAAACTTAAGTACTGTAAGCCAGTGGGACTTAGCCAGCCAGGAGGGAACATGGAGGATGGGTGGCATCATGAGCTAGGTAAGGTGTAGGTAGACAAGACAACATAAGAACAGCTGGGGCTTGAGGGGGAATGATTGTATGGCTGGTAAGTGATATGGAGAGACAGAAAGAATAGAAAGAAATCACAAATAGAGGGTAATGGAGGGATGAGTGTCAATAAAGAGAATTGTAGGCCACAGGAAACTTTCCAGAAGGTTTAAGAAAAATAAGTCCTGAATAAAGGCTAGCAGAAGTTCTTAAGGAAGTGCTTGGGAGAGGTAGGTCCCTTGGATGCTTAAGAGCAGTGGTCAGTGGAGACAAACAGGGACATATGTATCAGGAATCTGAAGGAGAAGCAAGAATTGGATTGCAGATTTCTTAAGTACTGTCTCAATGCTGTGATAAATACCCTGAGAAACCAGCTTAGGGGAAAATGGCTTATTTTGGTTTGCAGTTCCCAAGTGATGGGAAGATGTGACAACAGGCAGAGGAAGCATGGTCAGCCGAAGGCCAGTCTTGAGTTCACAATGAGGAATGGAAAGTGGGCGGAGATACAAAGCCACCCAAACAGGACCACCAACTGTGGACAAAGTGTTTAGATGCATGAGCCTTTGGGGGGCATTTCACATTCAGATCACAACAAGTATCATAAACAAAATAGAAAATCACATACGGGAAGCTAAGAGGGGTCCTTTGATGGCACAGGACTATGGTGGTTTGAATATGCTCAGCCCTGAGAATGGCACTATTAAGAGGTATGGCCTTGTTGGAGGAGGTGTGGCTTTGTTGGAGGGGGTGTGGCTTTGTTGGAGGAGGTGTGGCTTTGTTGGAGGAGGTGTGGCTTTGTTGGAGGAGGTGTGGCTTTGTTGGAGGAGATGTGTGGAGGTGTGGCCTTGTTGGAAGAATTGTGTCACAGTGGGGCTGGACTTTGAGACTCTCCTCCTAGCTGCCTGAGGACAGTGTGCTCCTAGATTCCTTTGGATGAAGATGGAGAACTCTCAACTCCTCTAGTGCCATGCCTGCCTGGACGCTGCTGTGCTTCCTTCCATGATGATAATGGACTGAACCTCTGAACCTGCAAGTCAGCCCCGATTAAATGTCCTTTGTAAGAGTTGCCTGGGTGGTGGTGTCTCTTCTCAGCAATGGAAACCCTAACTAAGACAGGGAAACAAGAGGAGTCGAGGGCCAGGATTCCAACAGGTAGGACCAGCCTTGGCAGAAAGGAGGGAGTAGAGACAAAAAGGAAGAATCAAAAAGTCATTAAAACACCTAGGTCTTTTGAAGCAAACCATGAGATATGATTTCCTGAGAGTAAAAAGAGGTGACTGCAGACAGGGAGGAGATTGATACAGACAGAATGGATGACATGTTGGAACAATAAGGAGGAAGGAAGAGAACCTTGGAAGGAGGCCTTGGCATCCCAGGGGAAAGCCCAGGAGCACAAATATATATATGTCAAAATCTAACTGCACTTTTGAGGTGTCCTCACTGATGCTTGACAGGCCAGAGAGAGAGAAAACCAATCAGGAAGTGTCACCAACCTCGAGGTAGGAGATGGCTGGGTAGGAGCCGCAAGAAGCCAGAGAGAAGGACAGTAGTTCACGTGGCCCAGGCCAAGGGCTGAGCAGAGAGAAGCCAGAGGCCAGAGCTGACAGCAGAGGGAAGCCAGAGGCCAGAGCTGACACACAGAGTCTTGGAAGCCCAAGTTCAAAGGTTAGAAACAGCAAACTGGTTTGTTTTTATCTCAGAGTGTTCACTACATTACACAGATACTTGACCTGCCTTTTATTAAAACGGGAAAATCTAAAGAATCTTACTCCTTACAAGTGATTAAAGCTGTGGGATGGGGGTGTAGGGAGAGTGCGTTCCAAGTGCTAGTTAAGCTTAGTGTCATTTCCCATCAGATTACTATTTTAGGAAAGCAGTCCTTGAAGTCCAGCTTGCAGAAGCTTCGTGAGAGAGTGAGCTGTGGTACAGTCGTCTGTTCGTGTGTCTCTGGCAGGCTTCCTTCTGAAGGGCTGGGCAGGACAGGAGAGGCCCTCAGCCCACGGGCACAAGCCACTTGCCTGTCTTGCCCAAGAGTTTCTACCCGCAGCTTGAGATTCTTAGGGCATTTCGACATTCTGAAACTCTTGAATTATTATTGGTGGCGGCACGTTTAAGGGAGTTAGAAGATAAACTTCCCACAATCTTCCTGTTTTTCTTTTGTTTGCCCATTGGCACTGTGTCAGTGCTTGAGTGGAAGCGCTTGCTGCTTGAGAATTCGCTCTTGTGTTCTGCTAGAGTGTGGCCCCTGAGCCCTTTCTGAGGCCCTTGACTGATTTTCTCATTTCTCCCTTTACCCGCTACAGTGCGTTGATCCACAAACCAGCCTTCTCCTTCAGTCTACGTACTCTCCAGATACACACGTGCGCACATGCTTGTAGGTCTTATCAACCTAGTTTCTGTCTCTGGAACAGCCCTACACAAAGGGTTAGCATGTCCAGTCCCACAACTTCCATGGGTTTTCTTGTGTGGCTGGTAAATGCATGTATATAAAAGCCATTCTTAAAAACAAGAAGCTGAGCATCTTTCATTGATTTGATGTGCACACTTTGGTAAAATAATAGGCATTTTAGTAAGCATTGCCCTAAAAACACATTGCACACACCTTGTTCATTTGCCCCTCACAATACTTCCGATCTATTCCAAGGGACATCTGATAAGACATCATGATCATTTTGCAGGCAGGATGACCGAAGCTTAGAGCAACAACGGAGCAACCTATATTCACATAACTACCATCAGAGTTGAGATTTGATTCTTGACAGGCTGAGCTCAAACGTATTCCTTTTCCATTCTGCAGTACCTCTTTTATAAGTCACCATTCAGTGGGTCAAGTTTTCTAAAACCGAGACCATCAGCTTGACTGGCCCAAGTCCCCCTTCCCATCTGGCTTTGCTCAAATCCTTATTTCGTAAAGTGCCTTCTTCCAGGCTCAAGGCTCTTTACATTGAGGCTCAGGATTTGACCTCTGCTTACTGCCTATTTCAAACTTGCCCACTTTGAATTGCCAGTGATCCTGGTCACAATGCAGTTCAGTTCTACCAACATCACATGCTCCACAAGGGGGCACTGTCTGACCATAAAGCTGTGGAGTTTTTGCCTTGTAGGCTAAAATACAACCAGAGTCCCCCTAATGCTTTCATTCTGTTATAAGAAATGACCTTATTCAAGCTACGTGCCTCATTGTTATTTCACAGAGAGGAAACAAAAGTTAAAAAAAAGGAAACCATATAATGTTTGTGAACTGCTTTACCATAATTCATTCACTGGGTTTCTGTTAGGCTGTATGGAATCCATTAAGCAGGATATTGAAGCTTATGAATGGAAACCTAGTAATTCCTCTTTAATAACATGAGTATCTTTATTTCTTAAACTTTATTAGGCACTTACTCAAAACATTACTGAAAAACGCTTGTTAATAATATGAATGATGATTTTGATTCCGTTTGCATTATTACTGTGTCTAAAGGCCCCAAACACAAAGTCTGGATTATTCACAGAGGCTAGAAAAATGGCTGGCATTTGAAAGTAAATCTTTGTGCCTGGGCTTAATTCCATCTTGACACTTCTCACCAAGGCTTGTGAGGAAGGTAGTGGTGCCTACCACACTGCTCTTTTTGTGCAGTGAAAGCTAACACATGAGTCTTCAAGAGTGAGTCACATCTGAGGGCCACAAGTCTGTGCTTGGCTTCCTATGGGAATAAATGGGGGGTGAAGCCCAAGGAAACAACAAACATAAACATAAATTTACAGCCCAGTCTATCATGTCTTCCTACCCAGCAGACTTCTGAAGATGGGGCTCCTCCTGTGTCCTGGCCCATCTCTATAACCCCAATAGAAAAGCTAAGAAAGAATTTTGATTAACATTTGGAAATACATCTAAGAGATCTAATAAAGCTTTTGAGATTTCACAGTAGAGTGACTTAGTATACGAGAACTGATCAGGGCTCAGGAAACTCCCTAAACTTGAGAATTCAAAGAGAACCTTCATCCTGCATGGCATAGAGGCTTGTGGCAAGGAGGCTCAGTCATGACCAAGGAGGCTCATCCATCTGGTCAACCTCTGTGCAGCAGAGAACTCTGTATTCCTGTCAGAAAAATGGGCTCTGTGTGAACAAACCAGAGATCTAGATGGAAGTTAAATTTAAAAAACATAGTGAAGTTATTTTGAAAAATGAAATTGCTCTCATTTAAAGTGAGCTGTTATATCTAGAGACACAGGTGACTCTGAAGGCCATCTCTGATGAAGACTCTCATGATTCCACCTTCTCAGACCTCTCCTCTGACACCTAGCCTAAATTCCTCCTTGAAAATTCCATGGAGGTGACTTGGTCATACCAAAGCAAACAGATCCACAGTGGATCAAGCTGAGTATCACCACAGCTCTGAGAAAGCCCATGCTCCAGGCTTGCTGTTTGCCTGAATCTAGGAGTGGTCCTGGTATGGACCCAGTTACAAGGATGGTGCACCTGAGAATCATCTCAACATCCAATTTCACCTCTTCCAAAGCTTGAATGCATTGGCCCCCTGGATTCCATATCTAAAAACACATCTTGAAGTTTCTTATTTTCTCTTGTCTCATATTTCAATTTATTTATAAGCAGGTCTCTTTGCCTCTGGCCTGATTCTTGTAGCAGCCTGTAATTCAGTCCTGTTTCTGTTTGTTTGCTTGTTTCCTTCCCTAATAGTCTAGCCCTATACACAAGCAAAGTTACTATCAAAATATAGATTTGATTGTAATTCCTCCTGCTTAAAGCCCTTTCATAGCTCACTGTATACAGCATAAGATCCAAATCTGAACCCATAATTATGGCCCACAGAAGTCTGTAGATTCCGTCTTTTGTCTTTTGTCCAGTATGACCTTATTCGTTACCAAACTACCAGATTTAGTGAGTTACAAAATTCTTACCTTGCATGACTTGTGATGTTTCTTCAAGACATCTCGGATCCCCCATCTACAGAGTCAGTGGTCATATCCCAATTCCCCAATTAATTCCTCCTAACAACTCAGCCTGCTATTATTTTGTTTGTTTGTTTTTTGTTTTTCTTCTTCTCTACTTTTTTTATTGGATATTTTCTTTATTTACATTTCAAATGTTATCCCCTTTCCAGATTTCCCCCTGGAAACCTCTCATCCCACCCCTTCCCCTTGCTTCTATGAGGGTGTTCTCCCACCCATGCACCCACTCACACACTCCTGCCTCCCTGCCCTCACAATCCCCTTCAGTGGGGTATGCCTTCTCAGGACCAAGGGCCTATCCTCCCATTAATGCTCAACAAGGCCATCCTCTGATACATATGTGGCTGGAGCCATGGGTCTCTCCGTGTGTATCCTTGGTTGGTGGTTTAGTCCCTGGGAGCTCTGGGGGTTCTGGTTATTGGATATTGTTGTTCTTCCTATGGAGTTGCAAACCCCTTCAGCTCCTTCAGTCCTTTCTCTAATTCCTCTATTGGGGACACTCATGCTGAGTCCAATGGTTGGCTGCCAGAATCCACTTCTGTATTTGTCTGGCTCTGGCACAGCCTCTCAGGAGTCAGCTGTATCAGACTTCTGTCAGCAAGCTCTTGTTGGCATCCACAATAGTGTTGGCCTTTGGTTACTGTATATGGGATGGATTCCCAGGTGGGGGAGTCTCTAGATGGCTTTTCCTTCAGTCTCTGTTCCACACTTTCTTTGTCTATGTATTTGCTCCTATGAGTATTTTGTTCCCTCTTCTAAGAAGGAATACAGCATCCACACTTTGGTCTTCCTTCTTCTTGAGCTTCATGTGGTCTATGAATTATTGTATCTTGGGTATTCTGAGCTTTTGGGCTAATATCCACTTATCAGAGAGTGCATACCATGCATGTTCTTTTGTGATTGGGTTACCTCACTCAGGATGATATTTTCTAGTTCTATCCATTTGCCTAAGAATTTCATGAAGTTGTTGTTTTTAATAGCTGAGTAGTACTCCAGTGTGCAAATGTACCACATTTTCTGTATCCATTCCTCTGCTGAGGGACATCTGGTTCTTTCCAGCTATTATGAATAAGGCTGCTATGAACATAGTAGAACACATGTCCTTGTTCTCTTCAACAATGTAACCCTTAAACCTAGCTCAGTAAAACTCACTGTGCATAACAGGTGTACAAAAAAAAAAAAAAAAAAAAAAGACTAAGTGAATAACAGAACTTGTCTACAAATCTTAATTCTTTCAAAGTAAAAAAAGGAAGTCCCTATGGTTCTCTATCTACTTCACAATACCAAATGTGTAGTGCTTATATGGTGATTATCTGGAGACTCCTTATGTTTTCTGTGGACACCAGAACCCACTGAGACACACATGCTGTCCTTCAGTCCTCTGGCAGTAGCTCACGACAGCATGCAGAGACCTGTTATCCTCCTAGACACTATTACTGCGTACCATCCCACAGCTCCACACCCAGATCTTGCTGGTCTATGAACTCGTTGTCAAAGACTAACAAGAAATTCTGCATCAAATGTTCCTCTTTCATTGCTATATAGATAAAAGCCATGATTTTAGGTTTTTCTCTGTCTTTTCCCTGTTTTCCTAAATTCCTTTATAATATTAGCACACAATGTATGGAAAATCCATACATGTATATTATTTGGTCCTAATTATGAAAAACATAGAATATTTATGTTCTGTGAAGCTGCACCTTCATCTTTACGCTCCAGTTCACTTTGTGAAATTATATTAAAAGTATCTACCTGGGGTCATTTTCAGGGTTAACTGAAAGAGTTCTATAAATTAGTTACATGTTGCAAGGCCTAGTAAATGTTAGCTGCATTGGGTCATGTTTTGCTATGTTATGTTATGATATATTTTATAAAGTAACAAAGCTTCTTTTCTACTTATCTGTCACTACACAATGAAACATTTTTAACAGTGACCAATATTATAACACAGATTCTACGGACCAGAAATGTAGAAAGGGTACTTAAGACATACTTGATTTTCTGCAGTCACAATGGAGTGATCCAACAGCTGAGGAGAGGTCTGCTGAAGGCTGTCCGCTCAGATGTCTGTACTGGCTGGCTTTGTGTGTCAATGTGACACAAGCTGGAGTTCTCACAGAGAAAGGAGCTTTAGGTGAGGAAATGCCTCCAAGACATCCAGATTTAAGGTATTTTCTCAATTAGTGATCAAGGGGGTAGGGCCCATTGTGGGTGATACCATCCCTGGGCTGGTAGTCTTGGGTTCTATAAGAGAGCAACCTGAGCAAGCCAGAGGAAGCAAGCCAGTAAGAAACATCCCTCCGTGGCATCTACATCAGCTCCTGTTTCTTGACCTGCTTGAGTTCCAGTCCTGACTTCTTTGGTGATGAACAGCAATTTGGAAGTATAAGCTGAATAAGCCCTTTCCTCCCCGACTTACTTCTTGATCATGATGCTTGTACAGGAATAGAAACCCTGACTAAGACAGATGTCCCACAGTCAGTGCTGAGAATCAGAGAAGGCTTGTCTGGGGTTCAGGAGTGGACCATTTACTTAAGGTCCCTATGCTCTTAGCATGTTGGGTAGCTTCTAAGGTTGAGCACCCTAAGAGGCAGATAGAAGCTGTGTCATCATTTATGCTTGAGCCCTGGAAGTCTCCCAGCATCTCTTCTCTCAATGTTTCAGATTCAAAGTTTGGTAACATAAGCACTTGGTATCAAATGGAGGGATATCAAGAGATATATGCTTCTTAAGAAAGCATATATCTTATTGTAGCCATACTAGAAAATGTTCTATATCACTTTCCAAACTGACAATAAAGTAGGATACATGCAAATTAACTATTTGTATTCTTAAATTAACTTGTATTTTGTAATTTAACACACTTGAACATGTCTTGAATGAGAAAATACTGGAAGACATGTTCTCACCTTTATGAAATTGTGTAGTTAAACTACAGAAGCCACATGGTTCACACCCCCATTGGCCAGAATATACAGAAGGGGCTTCATTTGGGAGTAGGAAAATGGCATCTTTGGCATGAGCATCACTGTGCTCTATCTACCATAGCATCACTGTACTCTATCTACCACAGCATCACTGTGCTCTATCTACCACAGCATCACTGTACTCTATCTACCACAGCATCACTGTGCTCTGTCTACCACAGCATCACTGTGCTCTATATACCACAGTATCACTGTGCTCTGTCTACCACAGCATCACTGTGCTCTATATACCACAACATCACTGTGCTCTGTCTACTACAGCATCACTGTGCTCTGTCTACCATAGCATCACTGTGCTCTATCTACCACAGCATCACTGTGCTCTGTCTACCACAGCATCACTGTGCTCTATATACCACAGCATCATTGTGCTCTATATACCACAGCATCACTGTGCTCTATCTACCACAGCATCACTGTGCTCTATATACCACAGCATCACTGTGCTCTGTCTACTACAGCATCACTGTGCTCTATATACCACAGCATCACTGTGCTCTGTCTACTACAGCATCATTGTGCTCCTATCTACCATAGCATTGCTCTGCTCCTACCTACCACAGGTAAGTGAACTGTTTATGCCAATAAAGCTCAAGGGTGTGTATGGGAAAATAAGAATACTGTTGAATAAGTGGTACAATTCAAAATATCTGGAATAAAAATGTTAAAGTTCAGGCATATGGAAAAGTCGAAAAACACTAGTGCATTTGTTCCATTTCCTGGATTCCCCAGATTATTATCTGGTTCACACCACACAGACTCTAAGACTTGCTGCAAAGCTGTCGTAATTAGGATAGTGTAGTATTGACAGAAATGTGAGGTGAGCAAGAAAGGGAAACAATAAAAAGGCCAGGAAAAAAAAACCAGGGCACATCTGGAAATGATGTTTAACAACTGACATTTCAGAACACTGGGAATATAACACCGTTTGGTAAATGGTACTGGGGTAAATGGTTAGTCAAACCACCAACAAAGGTGTAAAATCGTAACTTTATGTCACATAATAAATGAAGTGCATTTATAGATAGATTAAAAATCAAAAGTCGATTTGTAAAAATTAAATTTGTTTATTCTATGTCTGTGTGTGTTTCTCTTGCATGTATGTCTGCACATGAGGCCCACTCTGACCTCAGTAACCACTAGTCAACATAAAAGATCACCACATAAGTTATAGAAGGAATCAAAAAGAAAACAAAGGTAATCTAATTTAGAGATTGGATATAAGAAGTCTGTGGAAGAAGAAGTGTGGATGATGCTGAGCTTCACTAGAGACCAGGGAAATGCAAAAGTCATAATTCTAGGCCCATCAAAGACAAAAGTCTAAAAAGCCTACAAATACCAAGCTTGGTTAAGGAACAAAGGCTGCTATCCACTGTGAGGAGAGGTGGAGTGTCACCTAAAGTTTGTAATACCTGGGGAAGCTGAGAGGTGTGTACCAACATTTCCATTTCTTTATAAATACACACATGTGCAAATCAGAAGAGAGAGAAGAATGATTACAGCACCATTTTTGCAAACTCTTCCTCTTAGCCATTCTAATAGGCAAAACTAAGCCAGGAGGCTTGGTAATTACAGTGTAAAATAGGCAGGCACACAGCAAAATAGCACACAGCCACAAAAACTTAAACCAGAGGTAGTGCGGTGCTTTTGAATGAGAATGGCTCCCATACACTCATATATTTAAAGGTTTAGTGCTCAGCTGATAGAACTGTTTGGGAAGGATTGGTAAGTGTGGCCTTGAAGGAGATTTGTCACTGGGGATGGGCTTTGAGGTTTCAAAAGTCCAAGCCAGTCCCAGCAGCTCTCTCTGCTTCATGGTTGTCATCTCAACATGTAAGCTCTCAGCTCCTGCTCTAGTTCCATGTATGCCTGCTTGCAGTCATGATTCCTATCATGGTCATGAACTTTAACCCTCTGAAACTATAAGCCCCAAATAATCTCTTTCTTCTATAAGTTGCCTTGGTCATGGTGTCTTAGCTTAGAAAAGTAACTAAGACAGCTACAGTGCTCACCATAAGTTCAGTGTGTAAAAGCACTTGTTCCATAAGCTGGAAGACCTGAGTTCAAAACCTGACACCCATATGGAAGAGGAGATCTGACTGACGAATTATCCTCTAACCTTTTGTTTTCTTCTTAGAGATGAGAATGACCTCATAATGGTTGAAACCTGACAGCCAACTTTAGACTAGAAGGTGAGTTTGAAAATGGAAGCCATGAACCTAGAAAATCAGGTACCATAATGAGGGCCATGACTAGCCCACCTTCATGTTGATTTATGTGACAATGGAAATCCACTTGTGTTTATTGTTAAAACCTCTGTCATTTCATTGTTTCCTGCTGCATTTATTTGTTTCTATTTACATCTGATGCTGGAGCACATGATATATAAATATAAATAAGATCTAGAAATATGCAAAGCAACCTGTTTGCAGCAAAAGGTGGCATGTTGTGGTAAAAAGCTTTGGTATAGTAATTACTAGTGAAATGGGGTATTGGAGAGGAGATGAAAAATGTACACGCAATATGTATTAAATTTGATTTTATTTTCTCTTTATGCCATTTTTGTATGTGTTAACACTGGTGCAGTACCAGTAAGACTCCAAAATTCAAAAGTCCTCTGGGGCTCTGAGAGCAGAAATCATGGAGGGTTAACTTACAGACTCTGCTCCCTACCTCCCTTTCGGACCTCTTGTGACCCAAGCTGGATATACAGCAATATACCTGCTGATGCTCTAGATTCTTTTCCTTGGAGGCCCAAACATCTTCTCATCTCCTTTAACTCCTTCATCTCCTTCATCTCCTCCATCTTCTCAGCTCTTTGTTGTCTCTCAAAGAGACTCAGAGGTCCAGAGAAAGCCCATCTTCAGCCAGAAGCCATGATTCCTTTCCAGGAGTCACCTCAACCTCCTTGCTTGGAAAGGAGGAGCAGAAGGAGAAGGGAGGATTCTATCTTCTCTGGACCCTGGCATCATGTGCGCTTCTACTCCTCAGGAGGCTTTCCTGGCTGGGATGGCATCATTGCAATCGGCTGAAGAAGTCGAGTGGATCATGAGGCTAGCTGCTGGTGCACCAGGCTGCTGTTGCTGCCTCCCACACCACACTAAGAGAATGTCAAATTTGTTGGGCATTCAGGCGCATATCAGGACATTCAAGATCAGAGCATCTTCTCGAATGACAGGGAAAGATTTCCCTCTATAGTGCTTCATGAACAGGTTGATGGGATTAGACAGTGTGCCTTTCATAAAAGTCATTATAGACATGACCACTTATATAAAGATGAAAGTGGTGTTTTGGCGAAAATGCCAAGTTGCAAATCTGAGGTGGAAAAGATGTTCCATTAACCTTGTATCTACTAGGCTGTCTATTAATTTCAGATGATAAAGGGATGTCAGATAAAGCCAATTAGCATAAAACATTCTTAGTCAGCTCTACAAACCTTCAACAAACAGCAACAAAGATGAAGGGCATTTGGGAATGGACCTTTTCCAATGGGTTATTGAAAGTGATGGTGTCTTCACTTGCTCTCATCCCATATGCTCTCCATGCTAACTCCTAAAGCAACTACTAAGTGATTTTTGAAACCCACTCGTTGTCTTTTTTTTTTCCTTTATGATCCCATACCCTGCTTTTCTTGGCAGAAAAGAGAGATGGTGGTACATTCACCTGATGCCACATGATATCCAGAATGCCTGCTAGTCCCTCAATCTGCTGGAATCTGCAACTTCTATATATTTCTATATTCTGCATGAGAATCAATGAGATTTCTGCTTCAGATTAAATTCAGCAACAAGGATGGAGTGTTGGGACACTATGGATGAAAATTCCAGCCATATCTCATGCCTTCCACCCAAAACAGGAAAGGGTAGGGTGTGCACACAACCTGCACTTCTCTAATAAGGTTCATTCTTAATTGCAATTCTATACCTCCATGGACTCCAGCCTGTATCCACAGCGATGAGTCTGCAGGAGATGGTGACTCTACTTCCTAAATATATCTCTGCATATACAACTGCAGACAATTTTTAAATCTTACTTGTGTATATGTGTGCATGTGTGCGTGTATGTATGTGATGTGTGTGGGAGTGCAGGTACACTCATGCGACAGTATAACTATGGAAGTCAGGGACAATGGTGGGCACTTGATTATCTTTCACTGTGGATCCAAAGTCATCAAGCTTATGTGGCAAGTGATTTTTTTACCCACTGAGCCATCTCTTTGGCCAGGATAATTTTTTTATACTATTATCTTTGGCTTTATTTAATAATTCATTTATTCAACCAAATTCTCTTGATTGCAGGGCCTCATACATGGTATAAAAGTGTTCTCTCATTCAGTTACACCACAAGCTCTGATTGCATATGTGCCACAAAAGCAACTGGGGCTTCCTTCCACCTAGTGGAAGACATAGAAAGTAGACAAACAAAATGGGTTATGAAGGAATTGTGATGTTTTAGAGCAAAGACTTTGTCTTCCCCAGCCTGACAGTCTAGCTCCATCATCTTGTTGCAGGTAATCTTTTAAATGTTCACTCTGTGCTTGAGTTGAAGCAGATGAACAAGGAGGACCCAAAACTGTCCAGTTTTGTAATTCTCTGCTGTTGTAAGGAACTTGGTGTGAGGGCTGTGTTTTGTTCATCTTTACCTTTCTAGTGCCTGGCACATGGTGAGTACTCAATACAATTTTTTTTTTTTTGATGAATGAAGCAATATCATAAAACAATTAAACAATAGATGGTAGTAGCATATATAATAATCACCAAGTGTAAAAGCATTGAAGCTGAACTC
The DNA here is from genome assembly GCF_008632895.1 of Mastomys coucha. Taxonomy (NCBI): domain Eukaryota; kingdom Metazoa; phylum Chordata; class Mammalia; order Rodentia; family Muridae; genus Mastomys; species Mastomys coucha. Next base: position 16,157,521 of record NW_022196898.1, read on the forward strand.
TGATGATTCAGTAATAATGGCAATAGTCAACATTTAGCACATGCTTGAAAACCAGCAGCTTCCCCTTATACTTTGCAATATTCAGTTGATCACAGGAGCAGATATTTACAATGTCTCTGACTCTAACACTTCACATTCTACAACAGTTTGAACACAATAGTGCATATACAGGGAACTGATCTAAGTCCCCTGTGTTTCTACTGGACAGATCAATGGAGATTCTGAGGTTCCCTGGCTCCATCTACTTCACTGGTACTTTGTTCTCAGTCTGTCATTTTACAGAATGTTCTCAGCATTTGCATTAAGCTAACAAACTAGGGAATGGAAGGGATAGAAGTTAAAGTTCAGGAAATGCCCATTCTTCCCCATAGCTCTCCTGATTCCCACTTTCCCAAGCTTCTAGAACTTCAAGCATTCTTTGGCACATAGCTGTATCATTTTAACTTGGCTCATCTTGCTGCCCATCTTTTTTTTGTCAAATTTACCTCAGCCTTCTTTATACAAGCTCATGTGTGACTATGGTTAAGGACCAGCAGATAATCTAGGGTAACCTCCTGCCTCAAAATCTGCAAGATAAATCATATCTTCAAGGCCCTTATATTTGTTGCTATATAAAAGAACACATATGACGTCAGTATTGGATAGCTGTCATGGGAAAAGGAAAAGGGCATCTATGCACCCCACCAGAGAAAGCCTGGCTTTAAAATTTTTGTTCAGTGTGAGTGTGTGTTCATGCATGCCACAATGTCTGTGTGAAGGTCAGAAGACAATGTAATGGAGTCTGTTTTCTATATCCACCATGTGGAGCCCTGGAATCCAATTCTAGTCATCATCCTTGGCAACAAGCACCTTTTCTTGAGCCATTATGGCAGCCCAAGTTTGGCTTCTGATTGTGTTCAGGTGTGTGTGTGTGTGTGTGTGTGTGTGTGTGTGTGTGAGTGTGCACACACATGTATGCAAATGTGTCTGACTTTGTGATGGTGTGAGCTGTACATGACTGTGTGACTGAGTAAAAATGAATTAAACTCAGCTGTTGGGGTATGAGTGTATGTGGAGACTATGTAGGTGCTGAGTGGGAATTGTATCCAGACATGAGTAATAACTCTTGCCTAGGCTGGTATTCAGTTGCCTGTAGTTGTCATTCCTTGGGCCTGGAGTTCCAGCACCTATGTCATAGCCTATCTGGTTCCAGGTGCTTATAAACAGGCCTCAGTGGACTTTGAGAAGTCAGATGTCAGACTATGTGAGTGTTGAGTTGGAGGACTCTGGGTGTAGGCTGGGTTGTGATAAGTTTTCTGAGTAGATCCTCAGAGTCTGCAGAAAATTAATAATGCTGGAGAATATCTTAAGTCCATCCACCATGGCCCCATGGTGGGCTTCATCCAGTGGGCTTGAAAAAGAATGGAGTATGTTCAAGGACATGGAAAAGAGTGTGCTAGTTTTGATGTCCTGATAATATCACCTCCTCAGAAGGAGCAGTGTAAGGTGGGACTATAGGATCTTAGGTATGTACCAAATCATGTAGAAAGCCCATGGGGTGTATCTAGCACAAAGGGAGGGCTGAGGGACCAGCCTCTGCCATGTCCTGTACTGTCCTTTGCCTGCCCTGCTCCTGCATGCTTAATCCTGATAACCTTTCCTCTCTGTCCCAGTACAGGCACATGTATGTCCCATATGTCTATTTCACCAGATTTCTTTCCTTGTTTAAGGTTAAAATTCAAATGGGGGCCTCCATGGAACATAGCTTGTCATTTTGTCATTGAGTTACTGGGACAAGAAACATAAGATCAGCTTTTTGTAGAACTATACTCCTCATCCCCCATCCACCTGATTCTCATAAGCAATTGAGAATAACTGGCTAGACCTGTGGAAAATGCAGATTTCCTGGCCCAGGATGCAGGGACACAGTGAAATGAACTTAAAATTAAAGATATATGACATAATGTAGCACTGAGAAAGACCACTTGGACCCCGGGGTTTTAGTACTGGGTGAGGTAGGTAGAAATCTTGTTTTCCCAAAGTGCTAGGGCCATGATCCAGTGAGGTCTACCATATCTTCAGGAGTCCAAATGTAAGCATCCCCCATTCTCTGATTTTGGCTGACCCACTTAACCCATCCAAGTAGAGTTTTCTACTTTCTCTGTGGGAACTGAAGAAGACTATTTTACAAAATAAACCAAACCCAAAACAAAACACCATCTCCTACATTCCTTCCATTGTAAAAGTAATTACATTTGTCTGATGCAATAGTCATCTGGAAGGATTATTGATGAATAAGCTCACCCTTTCTAGCTCTTTCTGAATTCTAGCTAGTTCAACTTAGCTAGTCTGGCTCAACTCCTTTCAAAGCAGACTGATTCAAACTGGCTTCTCTCAGCTTCTGACTGAATTGCTCTACTTGACCTCAAACTAACTCTAGCAATCTATTCTAATCATCTGGTTCTTTCTCATTCTTTGGATCATTCTGTCTTCACCTGTCTAGCTTGTTTTCTCTGCAACTTTTCTGTAAAACTGTCCCAGTAAAAAGTACCTCTGAACTCCATGAACTGAACTGCTATCAACTCAACTGCCATGAATTCAACTCCACTACCCTACAAATAATCCTCAACTCCCAACACCACTGCTCCCTTCTACAAACTAAACTCACCTACATTGTTTGGGATTAAAGGTGTGTGCTAAGGGTGTGTCTGTATTCCATAGACCTAGAAGGTCTTTGGATGTTATCTCTTGCCAGAGCAGCCATGTTGCTGGATTAAAATTCCTCAATATCCTACTTAACCTGCCACTTGGTTATAGTATTGGATTATATTGTTACCTTGTTTAATAAGAGGTGGGTGAATAGGGAGGGCTCTTTGAATATAGAGATAGTCAGAAAGAAAGGATAGGGTGAGGGAGGTGGTAAGGAACACTCTTTAGATTTCCTTTATCATGTGCTGACACTTAAATCTTTAGGTGTTGAGAGAGGAGGTCACCTGTTGCTATCCTTGCTTTTGATGGATGAAAGAAATAAAAGTAACTGTGATTTTGTGGTTGTCTATTTAGGCTAGAAGGTTTCTGGTATCAAAGGGTTGTGTGGCTGGTTCTCAGCATCAGCATTTGCCTCTGTCAAATTTCTATACCCATATCTCATAAACACTCCTCCTTCAAGACACTAAGAGCTGCACGTAATGACATTTAACTGCTAAATGAGACATATATGTGGTGATATGTGGGGATGGCTCCTTGAACGAAAAAGGGTGTATCTGTTACCCCAACACTTGTATGTGAAGATGAGGACATACTCAGGAGAATTGACAGGAAGCTTGTGGCCCAGGAAGACTGGAGGACACAGCACAACAATAATAACAGAATATGCTTTAAGATGAAGGGGAGAATCAAATCTTAAAAGTTGATTTCTGACTTTCACACATGAGCTGTGACATGTATGTGTTCCTCACCACTAAACAAACAAACAAACAAACACACACACAAACAATATTTAAATGAGATGCCAGGTTTTCCTGCAACCACACAAGGAAAAAGTTAAATTAATGAAATTGTCCTGTTTTCAAGTCCCCCACCCCCACATTTCTGGAGCTTTGGTACTTCTTACAACTCAGTGGTTTGTGAGTCTGAAGAAAAGGCACAATGGGTGACAGAGGAGATGACACCTAACTGTGAATTGCTCATCTTGAGCTTCCAGCTCCAGTTTGGGACTTTTATATTATAGCTCATAGTTTGGGCCCCCACAGCCAGGAAGTTAAAGTTCCCCTCATCTGTGTTAAAAACTTACTTGAAGGTCACAGTGCTTGTCAGAAAAAAATGACAACTTTTATGGGATTTGTTTGCTTAACCCATTTGAAAGATAGCTATAGAAAAGAGGGAAGAGCCACTGGATAGGCTGCCAGTCCCTTTGACTAATTACTGAAGACACTCAAAGCCCTCAGAACCCCAGTGTGAGCATGTGCAAATCAGCAATCATAGTTCCTGCTTCTGTAAAGACTAGAGAATATAGACAAAAAAAATCTAACAGTACTGGCACATAATATGAGCTCAATCAGCAGCCTAAACTGAAGTAAACAAGGAAAGGTCCACTTGGTACTAGGTGAAGATAGCAATCTTCCTCCACTTCTGTGTACAGGGAAAATATATGACATCTTTTAAAAACTAGATTTAGACTCTGCTGTGGTTCTGGGCTGGGTAGGGACTCTACATTCTAACAAGCTCCTGGAAACTGTGACTTGCCCCCCTGTTGTCTGAGGGACACAGAGCCAGGGAGGGTGCTCATCTGATTAAGTTCTTGCTGTGTGCTGGCCGGCATTGTATCTGTAGCTTCATGCTGTGTTCCATATTTACCATTGTGAGTTTGGGAATTGGTACTCTGAAGTTAACTTAATGAAATCACAGCTATAAAATGGCAGAAGCAAAAATGTAAAATGGACTTATTTGCTTTCTACAGATGAATAGCCTGCTCCCAAGCCTTGCCGATATAATCACACACTTCTTTGCTGAAACACTTCTTTTGTGACACTTACATATCACTGGACCATACTGAGCCATATTGATCTTTATAGATATAAGAATTGTGAGTGAGCTGGGCAGTGGTGGCACATGCTTTTAATCTCAGCACTTGGGAAGCAGAGGTCAGCCTGGTCTACAGAGTGAGTTCCAAGATAGCCAAGGCTACACAGAGAAACTCTGTCTCAAAAAACATAACAAAACAACCTCCCCCCCCAAAATAAAACCAAAAAACTCAACCAACCAACCAACCAAACAAACAAAAAAAGAATTGTGACTGAAATTGTAGGGTATTAAAGTAGGTAACCTTGATGAAATGGATTAATTTTTAGACATCTATTCTACCAAATACATGATACAGAAAAAAATTTTAAAAATTTAGACTGAATTAGTAATCAATATTTCTCAGATTAAATATATCTAGAATCAGATAGCCTCATCAGTGAGTTCTACCAAACTCTAAAAGAAAATTGATACTAATACCAATCATCTTTTCACAAAAAGTAGAATTGGAAAGAAGTAACATCCTATGTGGGCAGCGTTATCCTGGTACCAAGGCCAGAAAAGACGCCATAGAAAAATAAAACTAGAGACCAAATTCATTAAACTAAATCCAAAAGTCAGTAACAAAAGAGCAGCTAATTTAAAAAATACAAAATTAAATCAATTATATTACATAGGAAAGAAGGATTTACCTCAGAAATATGTAGATAGGCCAGCATAAGAAAACTAAATTTAATGCATCATAGTAACAGACCAAAGGAGAACAACTCCAAACTCATCCCAACTGTTTAAAAATAAACAGCAAACAGTTGATACAATCCAATCCCCTTCATGATGAAAGTACTCTGGCAACTAGAAACAGAAACAGTTTTCTTCACATGATGAAGGGTACTTGTAAAATCCATAACTCACATCCAGGGCAAAAAACCTGAAGCATAGCTCTCAAGTATTGCAGTAAATCTCCAACCCCAGTATACCCATGCAAAAACACACAACTCAGTTATAATATTTATAAGCTGCAGGCCTAGATTGGGCAGACTTACTACTACACTAATCTATTCCCCAGCTGTGGGATCCCTTGCTACTTGCGGCTTCTCCAGGCCATGTTGTTCTGCTCTATCTTCCTTCCACCTTTTCTTCCTCCACTTTCTTCCTTTTCCATTCCTTACTCTTACCCCACTCTCTAAAACATCCAGCCCTACATTTCCCTACCACTGACCAATCCCAGGCTCTAGCCTTTATTTGATCAGTTAAAATGAGGAGAAAGTTCACATAAAATTCACATAAAATCACCTGAATACATGATCCACTCCAGGAAAACTCCTTTTGTGGAGGCAGAATTAACATCAGAATACACACAGCACCAGGACAACCCACAACATTTCTCCCCTTTTGTCCAATTAAAGGCTCTTTTCTTTCAGATATAAATTGAGTACAACCATAAAAATTATGAAAATTATAAAGTATAAGATACACTTAACACATAGTCCATCATAATTGTCAATTTAGATAAAGCACTCTACCATCTAACTTTAAAAGCTTACAATTCTATACCTGAATTATGTCTGATTTTAGCTTGTATTATCTGAAAATCATCCTCTCAAATCTATATCACTACTTTCAATGTTAGACAACTTGAGTTGACTATGAGACTATAACCAGTCTTCAACTCCATCAGAAGTCCAAGAAGGACTTAAATATTACTTGAAGATATAGGAAGGAAAAAAGATATCTTCCAAAACTTAACAAATTTGTAGAGACAGCTGATTACCTAGACAGTCTTTCATTCCTCAAAACGGTGGAGAATCAGTCTTCAGTCTTCTGGCCCAGGATCATCTGACACAGCTTTGTAAAACAGAACTATGAAGGACTGCTTACCCTGTCTTGACAGAACTATTAGTCAACTATTCCACACAGTATTTCCTTTCTCTCAAGAGTATTTTTGTCTGTAGGTGAATTGAGGCAATTCTTGCCTAGTGGCTATTTTGCCACAACAAGAGCAGCTCCATTGATGTTCAATTTCTTCTTTGAACCAAGAAGGGGTTACTGTCAGAAACAGATAGGTCTCTAGTCAAATGATCTTTAATAATAAAATAGCATTAAATGTGGTATTCTGTGGACTTCTGATGCTTTTGAAGACTATCTATCTATGCAAATATATCTGAACTGTTACACCTTAATTATTGTTAGTCATTTCCATTTGAGTAAATTAAAAATACTTTATTATAATTGAATCAGAATCTAACATAACCGTGAGTTTACTATCTGGCCCTTAACTTGTGTTACTTAGTCATGCTAAACAGCTTGTAATGGTAGTTATTAGATGAGTTGCATAGGCACAATGCCTATCAAAAAGTAACAATATTAATTTCAATTTTTTTATTGATATGAGAAATTTTTACACCAATGAAAATCTTAAATCTGCACCAATCTATAAATTCTATACCAATGTAAAATTATAAGTTCAACTTGCATTAATTATAAAGATTTCTACCAATGCAAAATATGGTTATACAATGTTTTCTTTCAGAGTAAATTTGATAACCTATCACTATTTGTCTATTCCTCTAATTTCTATATTACTATATCCCCTTCTTTTTCTTCCACCCCCTTTCCTTTACCTAAGAAGGAAGAATAGAGAAGAGGAAAGGAAAGATAGAAATACCTGAATCTAAGCTCTCTTGTTTCCACTTGTCCGAAGCTACAATATTTGTAAATTATCCCTTAAAATGACAACATATCTGCAATATACAACACTTCTTATCAGGAGTAAGAGAAGAATTCCACATTTCTCAGCACTGTTTATAAATGTGCTGGAAGCTTTACAAAGGACTGATTAACGAGCAAAGAAATAAAGACATCCAAATTGGGAGAGAAGAAAAGAACTACCAAAATTTGGGGATGACATGATTATGCACATAGGAAGTAGAAAATTATGAATCTGAACATTCACTCAAGTTGTAAGGATAATCTGACAAGCTTTGTAAAGTAGAACTATGAAGAACTGCTTACCCTGTCTTGGCAGAACTATTAGTCAACTATTCCACATAATACGTCCTTTCCAAAGCTGTAGGATATGTGCTCAACAAACAAGGGGTTGGCAACTCATATATAACAGCAATAAACAATTTAAAAATGAAGTAAAAATTTTTAAAGAAAATGTTATTACATTTATTTATTGTATGTGGGGAGAGGGGGCAAAAACATGCTGTAAGGTGGAAGTTGGTTCTTGAAGATCTAGATTAGGTTCTCTAGCTTGGAGGCAAGTGCCTTTACTCACTGAGCTTTACACTGGCACAAGCAAAAAATTTAATTCGTACCATTCAGAAGAATAAAATGCTTAGGAATAAATTTAATCATAGAGATGAGAAGCATTTGAAAATTACAAAGCATTACTGAAAACAAAACTGAAATAAATGAAAAGGCATACCATGTTCATGGATGGAGAAACTTAACAGAGTTAAAATACAATATTACTCAAGGTGATACATGGACTAAATGTGTTCTATATCAAATGTCAACAGTTTTTCCTCCTTAAAATGGACAAGGCAATCCTCAAAATTAATTTCAAGAAAACATTACCAAAGAATAAAATTGGAAGACTCACATTTCCTGCCTTCAAAACTTATTGCAAAGGGAGATTAAAACAGTGCAGTGTTGGTATAAGGATAGCCATATAGACAAATAGGATTAAATTCATACATCTATGGATAATTGACTTTTGACAATGATATCAAGACTCTTCAGTGAAGGATGAATTGTTATTTCAGAATTGGCTCCTGAACAACCTGATACCTATGTGCAAAATGAAATTGTATGCATGCTCAATGCTACATACAAATAATTACCCAAATTGGGGCCTGCGAGGATATCACAGTGGGTAAAATGTTTGACATACAAGCATAAAGACCTTGTATTCAGATCCTCAGCATTCATACAAAAAGCCTGGCCGAGGGGGTAAGAATGATCCCTAGATAGGTAGATCCCCAGCCAGCCAAGGTCCAGGTTCAGTGAAAGATCTTGTCTCAAAAAATAAACACCAGACATTAGCCTTTGGCCTCTGTGAACACATACACATGAACACATGTATACACATAGCACACACACACACACACACACAGAGCAGGGATTAAAACAACAAGTGATGATTTCCTATAAATGCTAGAACCATAACACTTGTTGAAGAAAACATTAGGATAAATATTCATGACTTTTGGTTTGGCAGTGGTTTCTTGGGTCATTGGATTTGGCAGTGGTTTCTTAGGGCATGACACCTGAAACTTGAACGAATAAGGAAAAATAAACATGTGCTTCACCAAAAATCAAGAAAATGAAAAATCCACATAAGTAGGGAGAAAACATTTGCCAGCTGTACATACTGCTCCAAAGAAAACATGCATTTGTTTAATAAGTACCTGACATGATGCTTGGTCACTATGGAAACAGCAGAACGACAACGAAGCAGCATGTGAACACAAGCTGGAACTGTCTCATTAAAACAGTGGGAAAGAAGGATTGACAGAGCTTTCAGGAAACTTCAGTCATCTACTGATGGCACTAAAAATACACTTTGTATATGGAGGACACTGGGGAGTAGGCTGGTGATTCCTCAAGAAGGCAAGCAGATTTATCAGGATGGCTGAACAATCTCACCCTGGATACAGATGCCAAAGAAGTAAAAACAGGTCTTTTAAAAGTAAATGTACATTTACTTGTAGCATTGCTGTACATAATGACCAGAAATGTGGAAAGAATCCAAATGAATGGCTAAATGCTTTGTGGTATATCTATTCCACAGGATATTATTTCACAGTAAAATGGAGTAAGTTACTGATATGCCCTACAGAGTGATGATCCTGAAAGCACACCAGGTGAAAAGCCAACATGGAAGTGACATAGAATATGGTTTCATTTTCATAAAATACCCAGAGTCAGCCAAACCCATAAAGAAGCAGGTAGGTGTTTGCTGGGGTCTGTAGGTGGGATGGGAAATACAAAATAATATTTAATGAGCATAGGGTTTTTATTAGTGAGATAAAAAACATTTTGGAAGTAAGTATCATTGGTGGTAAACAATTTTCAAGAACGTATCAGAAGCCAGCGAGCTGTACATTTAATATTTTTTATTATGTGTTTCACTGCAATTGAAATATCTAACTGGAGCAGAATTTTTGTGCAATAAAATTCACATGCATTATTGGGGATAGTGATGTTTATCCAGAGTCAGGTAACTGCCACCACCCCAGTGAAGATACCGAGCATTTCTATAATGTATCAAATCCCTTTGGCTGTCTCCTGCCTTTACCACCCACAGAGATCCGCCCATGTTTCCAAACACCCGAAGTGAGTGTCTTCTAGTTTTAGAAATTCTTCGGAACTAAACAAACTCTTTAAAAAAGATAAATCCTTTGTTTGATATTTTTATTTTGTTCATCTACTTTGCTAGTCTATCACTGGTTTGTTCCTTTAAAATAAAAAAAAAGATTCATGATTTTTCTCTTTCCCATTTATCACACTTAGTTGTTTTCAGCTTTTGGAACTTATGACTAAATCTGTTCTGGGAAATGACATTTAACTCTTTGTGTGGTCATATTTTTTTATTCCTTTTGGGTGAATATATATAAATCACCAAGTCATGAGGTAGATGCAACTCTAACTTTATTATTTTTTAAGTCTGTTCTCCTCTCCCCTGCCACTGCTTGAAGCATTCTACTCTTTCAACAGAGCCAGCTGAGCCACATGCTTCTTGTCAAGCCTTGACAAAATCAGTCTCTTCCATGTTAGACAGCATAACTGTGTAGTTGTTAGACACTGCAATTGTTGTATTAATTGAGTTTCATTGTGGTTTAATTTTTATTTTTATAATAGCATATAAAATAGAATGACTTTTCAGATTCATTTACCATCTTGTATTACCTTTCATGAAAGGTTCAAATTTTTGTCTCATTTTTAAGCTAGAATTTTTTTTTTAAGGTATAGATTTTATTTTATTTTATTTTTTGGTTTTTCGAGACAGGGTTTCTCCATGTAGCCCTGGCTGTTCTGGAACTCACTCTGTAGACCAGGCTGGCCTCGAACTCAGAAATCCGCCTGCCTCTGCCTCCCAAGTGCTGGGATTAAAGGCGTCCTCCACCACCGCCCGGCCAAGGTATAGATTTTTAAAAGTTACATTGTACTTTCTTTTTCTTTCTTTCTTTCTTTCTTTCTTTCTTTCTTTCTTTCCTTCCTTCCTTCCTTCTTTCCTTCTTTAAGCTAGATTTTAAAGTTGTTATTATTATTGAAATTAGAGTTCTTTTTTCTTTCATTGAAAATTGATTTTTTTCATACTGTATATTCTGATTATGGCTTACCCCACCCAACTTCTTCCAGTTCTTCTCTACCTCCTCTCCAATTCAGATCCTCATTCTTTTTGTCTCTTCATAGAAAAACTCAAGCTAAGGGAATCTGGAAAGGAAAAACAATAGGAACTTGAACAGGGAGCTCAGAAGTAAATTTCACCAGCAGAAATATAAGAGATGGAAGAGAGAATCATGGGTATTGAAGACAAGATAGAGGAAGTGGAGACGCTGGTCAAAGAAAATGTTAAATCTAAAATTATCTGGTACAATAGAGCAAATATACCATATCCATAGACCAAATCTATAAATAATAGGAATAGATGAAGGAGAAGAAACCCAGGTCAAATGCATAGAAAATATTTTCCAAAAAAATCACAGAAGAAAAATTTCCTAATCTAAAGAAGAAGGTCACTATCAGGGTACAAGAAATATACAAAACACTAAATAGTCCCCTGAGCACATAATAATCAAAATACCACACATACAGAGCATAGAATATTAAAAACTGCAAAGGAAAAAGACCAAGTAACATATAAAGGCCAGCCTATTAGAATTACACTAGACTTCTTGGTGAAGACTCTCAAAGTCAGAACGGCCTGAATAGATGTGCTGCAGACTCTAAAAGACCACAGATGCCAGACTAGACTGTGATACCCAGCAAAACCCTCAAACTCACAGATAGGGAAAATACGATGTTCCATGATAAAACAAAATGTAAGCAATATCTGTCTACAAATTCAGCCCTATAGAAGTTGCAAGAAGGAAAACTCCAAATTAAAGAGGTTAAATATAATCATGAAAATACAGGAACTAAATAATCCCAGACCAACAAAGTCAAAAGAAGGAACCCAGCCTCCCGCCTCCCTCCCCACACAATCACCACCACCACCACCAATAACAACAATAAAAAAATGGGAATCAAGAATCATTGGTCATTGATATCTCTCAACATCAAGGGTCTCAATGTCCAAATAAAAAGATACAGACTAACAGAATGAAAGTGAAAACAGGATCCATCCTTTTGTTACATCTAGGAAACAAACCTTAACATCACCTCAGGGTAAAGTTTTTGAAAAACAAAGACAAAAACAAAAACAAAACATATTCCAAGCAAATAGACCTGAGAAACAAGCTGGTATAACCATTTTTAAAAAGATTTATTTATTATTATATGTAAGCACTCTGTAGTTGACTTCAGACGCACTAGAAGAGGGTGTCAGATCTAATTACTGATGGTTGTGAGCTGCTGGGATTAGAAGTCAGAACCTTTGGAAGAGCAGTCCGTGCTCTTACTGGCTGAGCCATCTCTCCAGCCCTGGTATAGCCATTTCAATATCTGACAAAATAGACCAAATGGAAAATTAATCAAAAGAGATAGTGGAGAATATTATATATCTATCAAAGGAAAAGTCTACCAATAGGACATTGAAGTTCTTAACATCTGTGCTCCCGACATGAGAGCAATCCAGCTTGTAAAAGAAACACTACTACAGCTTAAATCACATATTCACCCTCATACACTGTTAGTGGAAGACTTCAATAATCCACTTTAGCCAACAGAGAGATTGTCCAGACAAAAACTAAACAGAGACATGCTGGAGCTAAATAGTGTTATAAACAAAGTGGGCCTAACAGATTTTTGTAGAACATTTTGTAGAAAAGAATACAACTTCTTCTGAACACCTCATGGAACGTACTCCAAAACTGACCATATACTCTGATACAAAGCAAATCTCAAAATTGAAATAATGTCCTACATTCTATCAGACCACCATAGATTAAAGCTTGATATCAACAGCAACAGACAACCAAAAGCTTACAAACTTGTGGAAACTGAATAATTCTTTACTGAATAAAAACTGGGTCAAAATTAAAAAAGAAATCAAATACATCTAGAATTAAATTATAGTGGATACTCAAATTATGGGACACAACAGAGGCTATTCTAAGAGGAAAGTTCATAGAACTAAGTGCCTACATAAAGAAATTGGAGAGATCTCATACTAGCAACTTAACATCACACCTGAAAGCTCTAGAACAAAAGGAAGATATCACTTTCAAAGGAAGTAGATGGCAAGAAATAATCCATTTTCAGAGCTATCATTAATAAAATATAAGCAAGCAAACAAACAAAACTAGTCTAAAGAATCAATGAGACAAAGAGTTAGTTCTTTGAGAAAATCAGTAAGGTCAACAAACTTTTATCAAAATTAACAAATTGCAGAGGAAAAGGGTCCAAATTAACAAAATCAGAAGTGAAAAGGGGAACATAACACCAGACATGGAGGAAATCCAGAGAATCATAAGGACATACTTTAAAAACCTATACTCCACTAAATTGGAAAAACTAAAAGTAATTGATAATTTTCTCTCAATATACCACCCACTAAAGTTTAATCAAGATCATATAAACAATTTAAACTAACCTACGATTCTTAATGAAATAAAAGTAGTCATTAAAAGATGCCCTTTCCTGCCTCAAAGGGGAGGGGGACAGCGCCAAATGGTTTAGTACAGAATTTTATCAAAGTTTCAAAGAATTAATGCCAATACGCATAAAGTTAATCCACAAAATGAAAACAGAAGAAACATTGTCCAATTCATCTTACAAGGCCACAGTTATCCTGATATCCAAACTATATAAACATCCAACAAAGGAAGAGAATTATAGACCAATTTCCCTTATGAACATAGAAATTTCATGAAAATACTTGAAAATCTAATACAAGAATACATAAAAATATCATTTACCATGACCAACTAGGTTTCATCCAAGAGATGCAAATATATAAGTCAATAAAAAGATTTAAAAAATCTACCATATAAATAAACTGAAAGACAAAACAAACAAACAAAAATCCCCACATAATGATCTAAAAACACAGAAAAGGCCTTTGAAAAAAATCCAACACACTTTCATGAAAGAAGTCCTAGAGAGATTAAGAATACAAGGGATATGCCCCAATATGTTAAGGACAGTTCCCAGAAAGATGATAGCAAACATTAATTTAATGGAGAGAAACTCAAAATAATTCCACTGAAATCAGGAACAAGGCAAGGTTGTCTACTTTCTCCATATCTATTCACTATAGTTCCTGAAGTTTAGCTAGAGTTATAAAATAACTGAAGGGATACAAAATTGACAGGAAGAAGTCAAAGTATCTTTATTTGCACATGATATGATAGAATACATAAATGACCCAATAAAGTCTTCGGGAAATTTCTAAAGCTGATAAACACTCTCTGAAAAATAGCAGGATACAAAACTAACTCAAAACTAAAAATAAACAAAAACAGTAACCATCTTATGCACAAATGACAAATGGCCTGAGAAAGAAGTCAAGGAAACAACACCTGTCACAATAACCTCAAATAATGTAAATTATCTTGTGGTAATTCTACCAAGTTAGTGAAAGACTTATATAATAAAAGCTTTAAGGCTTTGAATAAATAAATTGAAGAAAATAACAGAGGATGGAAAGATCTCTCATTCTCATGGATTAAAGTAGTATAAATGGTCATCCTACCAGAAGCAATCTAAACATTCAATGGAACCCCCATAAAATTTGAACACAATTTTTCACAGATCTTGAAAGTGCAATTTTCAACTTCCTATGGAAAAACAAAACTCAGGATAGTTAACCACTTCCACAATACTAAAAGAACTGCTGGAAGGCTCACCATTTTGGACCTCAAATTGTAATACAAAGTTATAGTAATAAAAGCAGGCTGGTGCTGGCACAAAAACAGACACAGTGATCTATGTAATTGCATTGAAGACTCAGACATAATTGCACATGGCCATAGACTCCTAATTTTTGATAAAGAAGCCAGATATGCACACTGGAATAAAGACTGTTCCTTTAATAAATGATGTTGGTCAAGCAGGATAGCTGCATGTAGAACATGTAGAAGAACTCAAATAGATTTATATTTATCACTCTGTACAAAACTCAACTCCAAATGGATCAAAGACCTCAACATAAAATCAGAGTCACTGAATCTGATAGAAGAGATAGTAGGTATTAGCCTTGAATTCATTGACTTAGGAAAATAATTTCTGAACAGAAAACCATTAATAAATGGGACCCCATGAAATTGAGAAGCTTCTGCATAGCAAAGGACACAATCATTCAGACAAAGTAGCCACCTACTGAATTGGGAAAGATAGGGGATTAATATCCAAAATATATAAAGCACTTAGGAACTATGTATCAAGAAAACAAAATAACTGAATTAAAAATAGTGCACAGATCTAAACAGAGAATTCTCAATAGAGGAAACTCAAACTGCTGAGAAATAAAGAAATGTTCATCCTTAGCTAATGTAAATCCTTAGCCATTATCAGGGAAATGTAAATCAAAAGTACATTGAGATTTCATCTTATACCCATCATAATGGCTAAGATCAATAAAATGAGTGACAGCTCATTTTGGTGAAGATGTCAAGTAAGAGCAACACTCATTCATTGCTGGTGGGAATGCAAACTCATACAGCTACTATGGAAATCAGTGTGGCAGCTCCTTTGGAAAATGAAGAAAATAAGACATTCTATGATAAAGTCAAATTTAAGTAATATATATCTACAGATTCAGCCTTAAAGAAAGTGCTAGAAGGAAAACTCCAACCTGAAACAGTTAACTACTACTAGGAAAACACAAGGACTAACTAATCCCAGATCAGAAAAGTCAGAAGAAGGAAAACACACACACATACACTACTACCACCATCACCACCACCAACAACCATATTAAAATAATAGAAATCAACAATCATTGATAATTGCTACTTCTCAACATGAATGGTCTCAATTTCCTAATTAAAAACCAAAATGATTAACCAAGTGGATTCCAAAATAGGATCCATCATTCTTTAGCTGCTTCCAAGAAACACTCTTAACTTCAAGGACAGACATCACTTTAGGGTAAAGGGTTAGAAAAATATTGAAGCAAGTAGACCTAAGAAACAAGCTGAAATAGCCATTTTAATATCTGACAAAATAAGACTTCTAGCCAAAACTAATCAGAAGAGATAGGGCAAGATAATACATACTCAACAAAGGAAAATCCACTAAGAGGACAGTGAAGTTCTTAAAATTTATGTCCCAATCATAAGGGCATCCAAGTTTGTAAAAGAAACACTACTACAGCTTAAGTCACATATTGACCTAGTCTCTCACACAATGACCCAATCTTATCAACAGACAGGCTTCCAGACAAAAACAAAATAGAGAAATGATGGTGCTAACTGATAGTATAAATGAATATAGACTTAACACTTATTGAATATTTCACCCAAACATAAAAGAATATACCTTCTTCTCACCACTTCTTGGAACTTCCTTCAAAACTTACCACATATTGGTTGTACAGTTCCAACCAATACAAGAAAATCAAAATAACACCCTGAATTTATCTGACCACCAACGATTAAGGCTGGATATCAACAACAACAATAACAACTGAAAGCCTACAAAATCATTGAAATAGAATAACTCACTATGGAATGAAAAATGGGCCAAGGCAGAAATTAAGAAATAAATGTAAAACTTTCTGAAATTCAATAAAATCAAATACAAAATATACCCAAACTTATGGACACAATGAAGATAGATTTTTAACAGACTAGTTCATAGCACTAAGTGCTTACATACAGAAATTGGAGATATTCCATACTAAAAACTTGATAGCAACTTGAAAGCTCAAAGAAGAAATAACACCAGAAAGCAATAGATAACAAGAAACATCAAGCTTAGGGCAGAAACCAACAAAATAAAAGCAATAAGCCAAATAGAAGAAAATAAAATGATACATAGAATTAATGAAACAAAGAGAATCTTCTTTGAGAAAAATTAAAAAGATTGACAACCCTTAGCCAAATTAAATAAAAGCTAGAGAGATTATCCAAATTAATTAAAGCAGAGATAAAAGGGAAGGCATAAGAGGGGACACTGAGGTAACTCAGACGAACACAAGGACACACTTAAAAAGTTGGAAAAAAAAAAGTTCCACCAAATTGGAAAATCTAAAAGAAATAGATATTTTGTTACATACCATTTACTAAGGTTAAGTCATGGTTGGTCAACAATTTAAACAGATCTATAGCTGTAGTGAAATAGAAGCAGTGATTAAAAGTCTACTGAAGGGCTAGATTGTTTTAGCACAGAATTCTACCAGACTTTCAAAGAGTTAATGACAATACTCACCAAACTATTCCACAAAATAGAAACAGTAGAGATATTGCCCAATTCATTTTACCAGGACACAATTCTCTAGACCACATAAAGATCTAACAAAGGAAGAGAGTCACAGATCAATTTTCCTATGAACATAGATGCAAAAATTCTCAGTGAAATAATTGGAAACTGAATACAAGAACACATCAAAAGAAGTCATCATCATGATCAAGTAGATCTCATCTCAGAGATGCAGAGATAGTTCAATATATATAAATTGATGAATGTAGTTGATAAACTGAAAGACAAAAACCACATGATCATCTCATTAGAAACAGAACAGATCTGACATAGAAATCAGTAAAACAATATTTTCCACAATAGCCTCAAAAAGCATAATATATCATATCATGAGGTAACTTTAATCAAGCAAGTGAAAGAATTGTATGCTAAAAGCTACCAGACACTAATGAAGAAACTGAAGATGTCAGAAGATGGGGAGATAGCCCATGCTCTTCAGTCAGTAGAGTTAAAATAGTAAAAATGAAATCCCACCTAAAGAATCTAAAGATTGGATGCAACCCCCATAAAATTCCAACACAATTCTTTACAGTACTTGAAAGAACAATTTTCAGCTTTATATGGAAAAATAAAAGCCCCAGGATAGCAAAAAATAAAAATTCCATAATACTCAAAGAACTGCTAGAGGTATCACCACCCCACCCTTTCATTGTAGTAGAGAGCTATAGTAATAGAGACAGCCCAGCGCTGGCAAAGAGATAGACAGGTGGATTAACGTAATTGAATTGAAAACCCAGACACAAATCCACACAGCCACAAACACCTAATATTTTTTTATAAGGAACCCATAAATACAGGCTGGAGTAAAGACAGTGTCTTCACAAATGGTGCTGGTCCAACGGAATGACTGCATGTAGAATAATTCAAAAGATCCATACTTATCACCCGGTGTGAAACTCAATTCCAAATGATCCAAACACCAGATTTACTGAAACTGGTGGGAGAGAAAGTGAGGAATAGCCTTGAACTCACTGACTGACTGACTGAGGAAAAGATTTTCTGAACAGAATACTATTAGTATAGGTACTAAGATGAATAATTAGTAAATGGGACGTCATGAAATTGAAAAGCTAATTTCTGATAGAGAGGGCAAGGCAACAGCTTACAGAATGGGCTCATATTTTTCCAACTACATATCTGATAGAGGCTAATATATAAATTATATAAAGCAAACAAAAAAAACCAGATATCAAGAATATAAATAGCCCAATTAAAAATGTGGTACATTTTATATCCATCCACTTTGCTGAAGTTGTTTGTCAGCTGTAGGAATTCTCTGGTAGAGTTTTTGGGGTCACGTAGGTATACTATCATATCATCTGCAAATAGTGATATTTTGACTTCTTCCTTTTCAATTTGTATCCAGTTGACCTCCTTTTGTTGTCTAATTGCTCTGGCTATGACTTCAAGTACAATATTGAATAGACAGAGAGAGAGAGGGCAGCCTTGTCTAGTCCCTGATTTTAGTGGGATTGCTTCAAGTTTCTCTCTATTTAGTTTGATGTTGGCTACTGGTTTGCTGTACGTTCTTTTACTATGTCTAGGTATGAGCCTTGAATTCCTGATCTTTCCAAGACTTTTAACATGAAGGGATGTTGAATTTTTTTCAAATGCTTTTTCAGCATCTAATGAAATGATCATGTGTTTTTTTTTTCTTTGAGTTTGTTTATGTAGTGGATTACATTGATAGATTTCCGTATATTGAACCATCCCTGCATCCCTGGGATGAAGCCTACTTGATCGTGGTGAATGATTGTTTTGATGTGTTCTTGGATTCCATTTGCAAGAATTCAATTCAGTACTTTTGCATCAATATTCATAAGGGAAACTGAAGTTCTCTTTCTTTGTTGGGTCTTTGTGAGGTTTTGGTATCAGTGTAACTGTGACTTCATAAAACGAAATGGGTAGTCTTCCTTCTGATGGGTTTGGTTCTTAGCGGCGCGTCCACAGATACTAGATACAGGCAGCTCTGTGTTTTG
>NW_022196898.1:16185811-16211889 GCF_008632895.1 Mastomys coucha
AATAGTTTGAAGAGTATTGATATTAGGTCTTCTTTGAAGGTCTGATAGAATTCTGCACTAAACCCATCTTGTCCTGGGCCATTTTTGGTTGTGAGACTTTTAATGACTCCTTCTATTTCATTTAGTTATGGGACTGTTTAGATGGTTTATATAATCCTGATTTAACTTTTGCATTTGGTATGTGTCTAGAATATCATCCATTTCATCCAGATTTTCCAGTTGTGTTGAGTATAGGCTTTAGTAGTAGCATCTGATGCATTTTTGAATTTCCTCAGTTTCTGTTGTTATATATCCCTTTTTATTTCTGATTTTATTAATTTGGATACTGTCTCTGTGCTCTCTGGTTAGTCTGGCTAAGAGTTTATCTATCTTGTTGATTTTCTCAAAGAACCAGTTGCTGGTTTGGTTGATTCTTTGTATAGTTCTTTTTGTTTCTACTTTGCTGATTTCAGCCCTGAGTTTGATTATTTCCTGTTGTCTACTCCTGTTGGGTGTATTTGTTTCTTTTTTGTTCTAGAGCCTTCAGGTGTGCTGTTAAGCTGCTAGAGTATGTTCTCTCCAGTTTCTTTTTGGAGGCACTCAGAGCTATGAGTTCTCCTCTTAGCACTGCTTTCATTGTGTCCCATAAGTTTGGGTATATTATGCCTTCATTTTCATTAAATTCTAAAAAGTCTTCAATTTCCTTCTTTATTTCTTCCTTGATCAAGTTATCATTGAGTAGAGCATTGTTCAGCTTCCATGTGTATGTGGAATTTCCATTGCTTCTTTTTAATGTGGCCTAAAATTGGAAAGGTATGAAGTGACATCACTCTGAGTTTTCTATTATGCTGTGTCGATGGAAACTTGACAAGATTTGTGGGCTGTTTCTTAAGTAGTGTCATCCATCCTAAGGATTTATCTTCAGAGGAGTAAAGGTTCAATGTTCTGTGCAGGTGGTAGGTTGAATCTGAAATAATCCTTACAAGCTTATGGTTTAAGTGATTGTTCTTCACCTGGTGGCTCTGTTTGGGAATGCTGTAGAGCCTTTAGAAGGTGGAGCCTCTCTGGCAGAAGTAAGGCAATAGTCTTTAAATGTTGCCCTGGTTGTGACTGTTTTGTCCTCACTGGTGAGGAAGTGCTGCGGTCTCACCCCTCCTCCACCATGAACATCTCTTTGCCTACCTTGCTATGGAAGACTGGAACATCCAGATACTGGGAGCCAAAGTAAACCTACTCTTTTTGAGTTGTTTCTGTCATGTGTGTAGGTCACAGCAATGTGCAAATAATTAGTTCAGGATCATTCCTGGGTTGTTAAATTGAGAAAGTGAAAAATCAGGACATTGAGTTAAAATTGGATCTCCTATAAATGGCAAGTAATACCTTAGTATAAGTATATTCTCAGTACCACAAAAGTAGCTGTGACCCTCTTAATATCTTCTCCCATTATGAGGTCAGGAAAACATAAGCATATAGTTATAGCATGTACACAAATTTCCATGAAAACTATAAAATTAATCATAGAGAGTTGAATAGAGACTTGATTGCTTTTGGATTGTGGGTTTTGTTTTGTTTTGTTTTGTTTTGTTTTGTTTTGTTTTGTTTTTTCGAAACAGGGTTTCTCTGTGTAGCCCTGGTTGTCCTGGAACTCATTCTGTAGACCAGGCTAGCCTCAAACTCAGAAATCTGCCTGTCTCTGCCTCCCAAGGGCTGGGATTAAAAGTGTGTGCCACCACTGCTCGGCCCCAGACTGTCTTTTCTTAACTCCATATCCCATTTTAATTTCTTAAAATTTTTTATCACATTTTTGAAACTTGTGTGTATGCATGCATGTGCTATCATGGCACACATGTGGAAGTCAGATGACAACCTATACCTTCCTTCTACTGTGTGGGTCCCAGAGATGGCACTCAGGCTTGTGGGTGACTGCCTTTACCCACTGAGCCATCCTGCTGGATACAGTTTTAATTTCTCATTATTACCCACTTTTAGTATTTCCTTGCCTCAAGATAGCTGAGACCAATATACTGCCATTCAGGGATCTTTTGGTCTCCGTTTCCAGGCTTAGCCTGGGGCCATAGGTACTGAGACATATCCCATATGAATAAGTTTATTAGAAATGTAGGTGATACAGAGAAATATTTCTACAGTGTTGTTCAAGTGGAAAAAACTTAAAGAGAAATGTTAACAAGCTTTTGGAATACCTTATAAACATGTTTTCTGCTGTAAATGAGTTTGTTACCTTCATATCTACATTATAGACATTAAACAATGGTGACTTTGGATGTTACATACATCCGTGTTATAGTGGTCTGAGGGAGAAGTGTTCACATCTTTGGACATGTGATTTTTCACTGTTGGGTGTTGGTTGAGAAGATCATGGAACTCTTAGGAGATGGAGAATGTTTGTCCTTGAGTGTTTGTATGCTTACTGTACCTCCTGGTCTCTCTCGTGCACACTTCCTATATGGAGATAAGATGTGATTAGCCTGCTTCCAGAGTTTTCTGCCATGGCATCCCAATCATCACGGACTCTATCCCTCTGAAACCACAACCAAAATAAACTCCTTTCTTACTGACTTGCTTGTTGTCAAAGTATTCTATCACAACAACAGAAAAGGAACTAACAGCTGTGTTGGCCTTCAGCACCACTCCAAACATTTAGAGCTGTCTCCCACATTAACACAGATATCACCATGTTGTCACAACTGGTTTACTGCAAGCTGAAGAAGTGGGAGAAAAAAAAAAGAAAGGAGACTCCTGAGAGTTCATCCTAACACTTCCTTTTGTAACAGAGCACTTTCTCATTTAAAAAGCAATGGAATATTTTAAGGTTTGCAATGAGTGAAGGTACACACTCTGGTACCATAGGAAGTCTTCTCAACATCCCACCGAGTTCTTTGAGAATTTTTTAATGTGACACATTGAATTCTGTGTCACAATCTTGTAATTTACTAGTTCTGTATGTTTGGAAAATGAACAGAAATGATGAATTAGAAAAAAAAAATTGGCTCCTCTGGGTTAAAAAAGAAAAGAGGATCTGGAAACTCAAATACTTGGAGATTTCTACAGGCAATAAACAGAGTCATTTCTCTTGTGGCTAATCTAAAACATGACAAAATAATAGCCACCTTTGGCTCCTGAACACTCTGCTGTCAGTTGCATTGTGACTCAGCTGATCTTCATAGCTGCCATGGGGCAGGTACAGTTTCTGTGTTCAGGCTGACACACAACAGGCCCTCAACAAGTACTGGCTGGATAATTGCAGATATTTGCTTTGCCTTTGCTTACTGTTTTCAAAAAGACCTTAATTTATATATCAGTGAACCACCACAATAATGAAATGTATTTTTGGCTATGCATTAGTGAGAAAGGTTCTGTTATTTCCTCAGGACCTCCACGTGGGTTAACTTCAGGTGCCTCCTGATTACTATAACTGTTATGAAGATGAGAACAATTTGCTCAAATAAACAGAATTAACTCTGAATACCACTGGGTACCCTTATCAGGAACCAGGGAGGTGGCCTTGGTCATGTACGAGGCACTGTAAAAAGTCCTTTGTTTGTTCACTGCTTTCACTCATCTCCATAGTAACATCTATTTTTCATGTGAAATGCCAAGACATCAATAAACTGGACCCAGGCAACATGGCTTATAAATAACATCTCAAAATCAACATAAGATGATGCCAGATATCAGATCAATTGACTTGCGTCACATGAGTCATGAGCTTCACAAAACAGGAACTCTCTGTTGACGACTAAGTCCCACGCACTTTAGTAAACAGTGGCAGAGTGAATGGGCAATGCTCTTGGTACTTTAAGGGAATCAAATCCCCTTCCTCTTCAGGTCTGCCCAACCCTTACCCTCCCTACCTTACATCTATCAAATGCTGGCATAAAGAATTAAATTAATAGGAATATTCAGTAAGAGGTTACATATATATTTAGCCACCACCATGACTAGTTCAATCAATCTAGAACTAATCCTAAATGTCTGTAGCAAATGACCTAAAACAGTGTGACAGTCCAGTTCTGCTCAATTTACTCCCTCAGGCCTGAATTGGGCAGCTCATACAATTTATGAGGTCTCTGGAACGGAGTTTTGCTTAGCTGCAATATCTTGTGTGGGCGAAGTAGACTGAATTTGGAATGCTGTTAAACTTAGGGTCAATGCAGAGTTCAGAAAAAAATTAAGTTTCACAAAAATGTGTGTTGGATGGCCTCTCTAACTGGGAGTGCTGAGGGACAAAGCAAGACGCCTCAGTATAAGATATATTTGAAGGCAGATTTTTATTAACTCTATTGTCTTAGTATGTGCATGCAATATGCAAGAAGTCATGAGTTCCACCTTTGTACCAAAATATTTTAAATAAACGATTCATTGGTTTTGATGTCAAACAAGTGGGGATGGCTTATTTAGAGTCTTGCAATCAGATGTCTGCGTGTCTAGCATCTCCTTGAACTAACTAACACAGATACAACATAAGCAAACCTTTAAAACATAAGGGGCTGAAAAGGTGGCTCAGTGGTTAAGAGCAACAGCTGTTCTTCCAGAGCATGCAGATTCAGTTGCAAGCTCCCAGATGATAGTGATTTACAACTGTCTATAACCCTAGTTCCAGAGGATCTAATACCTTCTTCCCTCCATGGGCACCAGACATGTAAGCAGCACACAGAAATGCATACAGGAAAAATACCCAGTACACAAAACACACACACATACACACACACACACATACACACACACACACATGCACACACACTATGTATTGTTTATATATTATATATTTATATATTGCTAAATATTATCTATACTATATATGTATATATGTATATATGTATATTTGAGTGGACTTTCTGCAACCCATGGTGAATGGTGCTCTAGTTTGTAAAGGGCATTGTTTTAAACCCAAGTGTAAATTTATATTAACCTGTTTATTTGACATATTGATGTTTGAACCTAGGGTCTCAATGTTAGGGTAAGCACTTTACCCTTTTTTGTCCCCACTTTTATATTTTCAGACAAGATACTATGATATTGTGTACACTGGCCCTGAAATCATAGCCGAGGCAGATTCTGCCATCCTGTCTCAGCGTTGCAAGTAGCTGAGGTTATAAGAGAGTGCCTTCAGGACTAACTTAAACATAGGTTGGTAGATTGTTTTGTCTTTTACTAACAGACTAAATTCTACTGTTTCCTAGCTCCTTAAACAAGAGTATTAATTTGGTGATCATTTCTGGACATTCGCAAGCTTCTATTAAGCTCTGCTAAAGTAAACAAATAGATAATCGGGTTTTGTGGAGAATGAGCCACTCTTTATGGAACAGTCACTCTGTTAGAAAGCTTTCAAAAGTGTCATGTGGTTGCCTTTGCTGACAATCTTTCAATGATCTAGATGTACTTGTGGGACATGCATTCCCTGAGATGCAACAATTCATTTAAAGTATCTGGGAGCAGGGCTGAGACTACCTGTCTTACGTACCTGGTCTCTAGTGAGTAGACTGCTCTTTGAAAGACTTCTCTTTCCACACCGAGAGTCCTGGACTCACATGTTCCTGTGCTGCTCTCTCCTGACCACTTTGCTTTCTATCTTTGTCAAACTCAGGGCTCCTGGCCCCTCTCTCCTTCTCTCAGAGATCTTACTGCTGCCCTTAATTTCCATTGGCTTCTACTGCACTAGCACTGCTTTTAATCTCCTCTGGTCCTATTCTACAGTTTTCCTAATCTATTTCTCTGGTGTACACCCCGTGGCTGACAGCACTGCTGTAGATACATTGAACTTGGGAATGTGTCACTGGGCAATTAATGCGGCACTTTTCTTGCCTGTAATTGGTGCAGCCAATCATTATGGTTCCTCAGATGCTGCTTGTGGCTATCCAGTTCTCAGGTGCATCACTGACACTGATTCTAACTAAAGAATACATCCTTTTCTCTGGATACCTTTTACAGTGAGCCCATTCTGAGGCTTAAGTAACTGGTGAGTGGTATGTGGGTGCAGTAATGTCTTGCACTGGACCACTGATTAGCAGTTCAGTAGCTTGTGTCACCGCTGACCATCATCTTGTTTGTTTTCAATCACTAAGTGGGAGGAGCCTGAGGAATTTTCATGTGATCTAGTCCAGTGTATGTTCTGCTGTCAGTGGCAATGCCAAGTCTGTTATGATGGAGGTTCAACATGGAACTTTCGACAGAAGGAAAAAGGTGAAAGGACACAGACTTTTTTTTTGATCCATTGGTTATATTTTTTGCAGCTTTTCCATTGTTAATGTTATACACTGAGACACTATAGAAATGTTCAAGTCTGTCTAGTACTTATTTTATTTTAAGAAAGAATTGGGGATGTATGAGGAAGTGATCTCTTCTGCCCTGTGCTCCCCCAATAGTCAAGAAAGAGTTTTGATTAACGTTTGGAAATACATCTAAGAACTCTAATAAAGCTTTTGGGATTTCACAGTAGAGTGACTTGGTATACGAGAACTGATCAAGGATCAGGAAACTCCCTATACTTGGGAATTCAAAGAGAACCTTCATCCTGCATGGCAAGGAGGCTTGTGACAAGGAGGCTCAATCACGACCAAGGAGGCTCATCCTGCTGGTCAACCTCTGTGCAGCAGAGAACTCTGTATTCCTGCCAGAAAAATGGGCTCTGTGTGAACAAACCAGAAATCTAGATGGAAGTTAAATTTAAAAAACATATTGAAGTTATTTTGAAAAAAACACTGAATTGCTATCATTTAAAATGACTTAGTATATCTAAAGACATGGGTAAGTGATTTTTCTACCTGATTAAGGAGTGCTGCCTATTCTAGGAAAAAATCTTTAATTTTCATTGGCCTCCAAAGTAACAAGAATACAGAAAAATACTTTGACCTCATCTTATTCTAATAGTAACTTGTTGCCTTTAAAATATTTAGATCTTAATGAATGCTTTGATTGCCTCTGAGTCCATCATTCTTTCTGCTTTTAGGATACTCTTGTCGTAATTGAAATGTCAGGCTTTATTTGTGACTATGTATCTTGCCCATAGAAACACAAGTACATTATTTCCTCTGTATGCTCTGATC
Source organism: Mastomys coucha (assembly GCF_008632895.1). Lineage (NCBI taxonomy): Eukaryota > Metazoa > Chordata > Mammalia > Rodentia > Muridae > Mastomys > Mastomys coucha. The sequence continues at coordinate 16,192,855 of NW_022196898.1, forward strand.
AAAAGTGTTTCCCATTGCTTTGTATCAAACTTTGGAAGAAGACTTGGCGTCTGAGGAATGCTTTTGGGATCTGCAGTCTGAATGCCACATGCTGAATTAATTCTTGATTCAATATTTTTGTGTCTGTTAAGCTTCTTTCCTCTCGGGCAGCAGAACTCAGATCAGCTAGAACTGGAGTCTAAATCAGTTTCTCTAGGTTTGCATATTAACACCAATATAATTAAGTCACAATAAATAGCAGAAAGCATTTGGTACAGACATTGTGCTTGTTTCCACTTGTGAAGAACCCACTATTTCTTTGAAGTTTTTGGGTAATGCATTTTATTATAACAACTTCGAAAGCCCCAACATGGATACACATATTTTATCTTCCTAAATTTTCAACTATCTGTGGTCTTCTTCTATTCATTTACTCTTTCATCTTGCAGAGATCCTGGCAATTTGAACCTCTAACTGAATTTCTCAGTGCTTAATTAGCATTACATTGCATTTAATTTGAGCATCCATTTGGTTCCCATAGTCTTTCATATTTGTTAATAATTTGAATGAAGTATGTCATAAGGTAAAGAAGTGACAAGCCAAAAAAATAGGACAGTGCACTGAATACTCTGAAAAAGGAAACTTCATGGAAGCAGACCTCTGGGGAGGTGATGGCGTTCTCATTCTGAAAAGTGGCCCCAAAAGTGAGTCTTTGTAATTGATTTCTGTTTGCCAATCCCAGTCTAATTTTGTAGTTAAGTGATATTTAAATATTCAATCTTACCTGGAAAGGATTTAAATATTTAAATCTTAGTACTTGTAATATTAAAGGAAATGTATAGAAAGAGAAAGCTTTGCAGAATTAGCTATAAATAACTATAAATGTCTGTATAACAAATATAAAATTTAAAACCAAAAGGCTGAGGATGGTACAGTGCTTACCTAGCATGTACAGAGTCCTAGGTTGAAACTCCAGCACCAAGTAAACTGTACACACATTAATAATCCCAGTATTTGGACAGTAAAAGGCAGAGAGATTAGAAGTTCAAAGTCATCTTTTACCACACGGTGAACTCAAGGCTATCCTGGGATATATGAGATCATGTCTCCAAAATATTTAAATATAACTATCTAAAACAGAATGAACTAATCAGGTTATGATATGGTAAATAATAGAGTGTTAATGGGGATTCCCATCATTCTAAGAAGGAGTAAGCAAAGATGACTCAAAACCAAGATAATGAAAAAAGGAAGAAAAAGAGTACATAGGTGAAAAAGAATTTAAATTTAACTAGGAAATGTTTTAATTCTATTAGCTTAGCAAATACAAACAGTTTAAAGGGGTCAGAGCTGATAAGAACAGGGTTCACTTGTCCACTCAGGTACTGTTGAATAGATGTATGAGTTCTTCTATTAAATAGTCCAGACGATTTTTCTGAGACATCTTGATAGCTGTATCAAATATCTTAGAAGTGTGGACTAGTCTACAGAGATATTTACTTATTCTATAGAAAACCTTGAAAAAAGGTCTTTAAAGATATATATACCAAAAAAACTTGCCAGAATGTTGTATGTAATATTGTCGACAATCTAAATGTTTAATCAGTGGGACATTTTAAAGCAATTTAAAATGGTTCACAGACAATTTGCAAGGAATGCCAGCAAGATGGCTCAGCAGGGAAAAATATTTGCTGCCATATGATGCAAGCCTGTTGACCTGTGTTCAGTCCTCAGACTGGGGGAGAAAAGTGACTTCACAAAGTTGTCCTTTGATCCCCACACACATATCAAGGCTCATGTGTTTCCCAACATTACACACACACACACACACACACACACACACACACACACACACACACTAACAATAAGTCAAGATTTTTAAAAAAAGATAATCTGTAATTATATGAAAATTCTTACAATCATGGAGAAAAGAAGATGACTTGATTTTATATATGTATAAAGCTTGCATAATGAGGGTGGGTGTAGCAGCATACATCTGTAGTCCCAGCACTTTGGAGGCTGAGGCAGATAGATCATAAACTTGAGTTGAAGTTAGCCTGCGATGCAGAGTAAAATTCTATCTCAAAACAGCAGCAAGAGGCCTACCTCAAACAACAGTGAAAGAGAAATAGGATCAGCAAAGTGACCCAGCTGATATAAGGACCCTCTACCCAAGCCTGGTGACCTGAGTTCAATCCCCTGAAGGCAAAGTGGAAGGAGAGAACCTGCTTCAAAAATTGTCCTCTGCTTCAGTGGTTGGCTCCACCTCTGTATATGTCAGGCTCTGGCAGAGCCTCTCAGGAGGCTCTGTCAGCAAGCACTTATTGGCATCAGCAATAGTGTCTGGGTTTGGTAACTGTATATGCGATGGATCTGCTGCCATCAATGGCAGGAGAGGCCCTTGGTCCCAGGAAGGATTGATGCCCCAGTGTAGGGGAATGCGAGGGAGGGGAGGCAAGAGTAGGTGTGTGTGTGGGGGGGGCAAACCCTCATAGAAGCAGGCAGAGGAAGGGAAGAGATAGGGGTTTTCTGGGGGGGGGCACATTGGGAAAGGGGATAACATTTGAAATGTAAATAAATAAAATGTCCAATAAAAACAAAATTTGTTCTCTGGTTTCCACATGTTTTCCATCTCATGGCACATGAATACACATCACACAACACATACACAGATACATACACACACCCCAGAGACACACACAGAGACACACACATACAGACACACAGATACACACATATACCACGAACAATAAAAAAAATAAAATTTAAGAAAAACAGAAATGAACTAGAATATTGACATGATGATGTTTTATTTTTAATGTTTTATGCACATTCCAGTCTTTCTACAAGAATATATAGTTTGTATATTAAAATATAACTGAAGAGCAAGCATACTTTAGTAGGTAGCATGCTTGCCCAGCATGTATGAAGCCCTGGGTTTGATCCTTAGCTCTGCAAAAGCCAGATGTAGTGGAGGATGTCTCCAATCTGGAGGCAGAGGCAGGAGGATCAGAAATTCAAGATCATCAACAACTATATTGACTTTAAGGTCAGCCTTGGCTGAGTGAAACACTATCTCAAAACAAAAGGAGGAGAGGGATGAAAAGTAGAAAGAGAAATATAATTTACTGGAATCAGGGAATTATCTCAATGACAGAACCTTTTGCTAACAAGTACAAGTCTTGAAATTCAGGTCCAGGGCCAAGAAAATAAAAGGATGCACCATATTGTTCTGGGGAAATATGGTACATTTGACGTCTAGAGCCAATTCTATACTGTGTAGCAAAAAGAAGAAAAAATGAATCTCATCTTTGCTTCTCCTGTCAGTTCCAAAGAAGATCTACAAGAGGGAGCTCATGCCTGCTGTTTCTGGTGGTAGTGTGGTTTTACTGGGACAATGCTCCAAGCATCATAGGTGTGCCTGCTATGTGCACACTCTGCCTTGGTCAATGACAAGTTTGGGAGTCCCATTTCTGAAATTTTGTATTCTTTGCTGAGTGTCAATCAGTAATCAACATTTACTTTTTTTTTCATTTCTAAGAACAGTTAATACTATTATTTTGTCATTGTACCTGAAGTAATTTATTAGGAAAATTCTCTTTTTTTTTTTTTTCAGTCTTTTAGGTATTTTTTTAAGGAATAGAATTCAAATAAAAATCTGTTCTTTGGTTTCCTCTGCTCTATCATATGGGAACATTGAGTCAAGATTAAACATTAAAATGGACACATTTTAGATATTAAATTCCAGTTGAATTATATTAGGTATTGAGAATAAAGACCAGAGTTACCTTTGAAAATCTCAGCATAGAACATTTCAAATTAATAAATGATTACTGTGTTTCTGTCTTTTTCAAAAAAGTGTGTTTTATGTGTTAGTCATTTATAGAAAAAATTGTTTGAGACAATCAACACAACTAATGAAAGCTGACAATGTTTTTGAAACCTGCAACCTTTTGGATATAATAAATTAATATTTAAGTGCCATTTGTTTTCGTCATCTCTGTTTACTATGTTTTAGGTAATTGCATGGTCAGATTAAAACAGATATACTTCTGTGTTCACTTGTACATTGGTACTTGGAATGAAAACAGAACAGGGTATTTATTGTTAACTGGCTTGACAAAATCTGCTTCAGATGTCTGTGAAATTGTTGGGTATTTTTTTGTCTGTGAAATTGCAAAGTGAGGTGACTAAGGGTTGTTTTCTGGATCATCTAGCAAAGCATCAAATAATTACCTAGGAGTTTTTTGTGAGGATTTTACTTTTACTTTTGAATGGAGTTATTAAAGAAAACCAAAAGAGCCTATTGAAGTACAGCAGAAACCTCTTGCACTTGTGTGTGAGTGTGTTTGTGTGTGTGTGTTTACACACACATGTATGCATGAGTGTTCCCTGATTTATATATATACATATATGCATATGTATATATACATATGCCTATATACATACATATACATGCATGGAAATACATATGTGTATATATATATATTTTATATATATATATATATATATATATGCAGCCTCATTTAAAATAGACTATTTGGATGCAGAAGCTTGCAATACTGAGTTAATGACACAGTTGGGATGGACTTCTGAGCCTCATGCTGAGTTGATAGCACAGAAGTTGTACCAGCCAGAGAGAGCACTTCTGTCTTCATCCTTCTAGAAAGGAATATGGGGTTAACGAAGGTCTCCATGTCACTGAGAGATCAGCAGAGAAGGCAATAGCACATTTTGTCTTACAAACTGTGTGTGGTAGATTTATGATCTCCTCAGTACACAACTCCAAGCACTATTTTTATCCAGACATGAGCATATGATGTTTAATCTCCTACTCCATGTATGGGATTCATGGGAGGACCATGTCCTCTAACTGACCTTTCCCAAATCAAGTCCTGAGTCTGAAAGCTGTAACCTAAAACCCCAAATCACTGGCCCTAGAGAAGTTTCCTTGAGAGAATCAAGCATTCCTTTTCTTTTCCAAGTGCATGTGTCTCCTGCATGCCTTCAGGAAGTGTGGTATCCTTGGCCCCAAGCCTTCCTAAATTTGGGGATACGTGTATAAGCAATGATCTCTGAGTTCCAACTTGATTGGAGCTTGAACCCAATCTCACCAAAATTAGTTTTCAAATCCAAATTCAATTAAAAACAGATGTTTCCAAGTAGACTGAAAAAAAGTGGAAAAAAATGTATCTCAGGCTCACTGCCTAGAGAACTGGTTGAATTCTCTAGGTATTTGTAATCAACACAAATGGAGAAATAAAGCTTGTTCCCAGAGCTTGCCCCTGCTTGCTGCCACACTGACACGACACTCCGAGAGCTTCGAGTCACTGTCTTTTAAGAAGGTGAGTCATGATTTGCTGGCCTTGGCTTTTCTTTGTGATCCCCATTCTAATCTATTCCAGATCAAGACGAATTTGCATTTTGGGCTAGGCACGTAATAATTCTTATTGCTGAGAATTAGTTCTTACATCCAGCGGAAAGGGCACATAAAAATAACTTGTTATCGAAAAAGGAATGGAATATTAAAGATTCTTGCACATAAAGTTTTGTTTAGCACATTCCTCACAACTGCTTCTAAAGCTAGCCTAATGGCAATTCAGGAAACATTAGGGAGTTTGGGAACTTTTTCTCCCCCATTAAAATCAAAACCCCATTAAAGAGTGAATGGTGGGAAGACGGAGGGGAAAGCTTACTTGTGGACAAATAGAACCATGAACCTGGTACATTAAAATGAATGCATGAGGTCTTCGAAGATGAAAACCATGTGGCCAATTACTGTGAGCTTCACTGGCCCTGATGAGCTGAGGGCAGACAGTCCTCATCTCAATGTCTTAAAATGAGCATGTCTATTTTCAGAATAATTTTTTTTGCATTAAGTCTGGCCCATCATTTGAGTTTTAATCTTTTTTTCATATCCCCAGACTCTTACATTCTTAGTACCCTTCATCTTGTGTGAGTGTATGTGTGTATAGAATGATACCCTTCAGAGATCTTGGATGCATCTGTGAATTAAAGGAAAAAATAAGATGTAAGTGCTCACTCTATTTGTCATTTTTAATATGTTTTGAGTCACTTGATTTATGATTAAGCATTTCTTGGGAGAGGAGAATGTTTAAGGTGGTATTTTGAGCTCCATTTAAGGCAATTTAGTTGTCATCGGGCCTCCTTACCCCATAACCTTTGTAAGACCTCGCTTCATAAATTGGACCCAAACAATTGGCTTGTGTTTCAAGTAGACAAAACCTTATGGAAATGATACTTGCTAAGTGTTTTTATTGGACATCTGGGTAAGAGTCGGCCTTTGTCAGGCCAGTCACAGGCCCCAGCTGGCCTCACTGCCAGCACTCGAGGTGGCAGTTTCTGCTCTCAGAAACGCCCTTTTAAAATTATTTTCAATTGAGAACAAATGAGATTAATTTGGACTCATTTTCCCCAGCTCTCTGCTTTATTTCCTGATTCAGTGATGGAGAATAAGAATGTCTCTCCTCCCTCCGTCACCTTCAGGTCAGCTCTATGTGTCTGGCGCCTCTTTACCCTTTCCTCTCAGCGTCCCACCTGAGACCAGCGGGATCTCTATAGACCGAGTTATGGCCCTGTTGTGCCTGCATGTTGTGGCTCTGCTAAGTGATGGCTGCACAATTCCAGACCCTCCAAGGGCTAAGCTGAGTTCAGTTAGCTCGGTCTAACTGGTTTGCATCTGCTCAGAGTCCTCTGGGCCCAAACTAATTCGAGGAACTGTAGGCATAGAATCTCTTCATTGTCACGTGGCTCATGTGGCAGAGGTTAGCATGGGGGGGGAGGGGACCCGACGTCTCACCTGCAAATTCTACTCTTTATTTTAAATAAGTAAAAGCCAGGAAAGCAGCACCCTTTGTTTGCCAGTGTTTAAATACAATCGAGAAGCTCTGTGTACTATTTCACTACTTTTATATTTGGAAAATACATACCAGCTGCAATTGCAAGAATTCTAGGAATCCCTGGGTCAAACAGAATATCCTTTAGATGTGGAATTTGGGGCTGAGGGAGGAAATGATTTGGTCCAATATGAAACAAAGGGGGAAAAAAAGAGGGAAAAAACCCACTATGAGTTTTCCCAGATAAATTTCTTATTAGGCTGAGAAAATGTCCCTTTCCCCAAATGAGAATGACTCTATCAGTGGTCCAGTGAGTGTACCCTCGCTCTCCTTCCTCACACTCTCTAAGTGTTCTTGTTGTGGTGGTACATGCTAATAATCCCAGGGTTTGTGAGGCTGAGGTAGGAGCTTTGTAATTTTGAGACCAGTCCAGTGTATATTGTGAGTGCTAGCCTGAGCTACGTCTCAAAAAGTCAAAACAAGGAGGATGAATGAAGCCCAGGGAGATGGCCGGCCGTTCAGTGGGGCAGCCCCGCAGAGGAGGCAGAATCTTATTAAACAACGTGTTCACCTTCACAAGTCCTACATTTCCTCCATGGAACGTCAGAATTGAGGTGCAAATGCCATCCCAGGATACTGGTGACAAACAGTGCTTCTAACGCTTGTCCCAGATGACAAATTTGCTTTCACACATGAAGCAGGATTTTACTTTCCTAAGTCCCTGCATCAGCAGCAACCATGGCACAGCCCCCACCCTACATCCTGAGAGATGCTTAGGAGCTGCCTCTGACTCTTTGACCCCCTGGTGGTTTATCAGAATGGGGACTTTAATAGCCTTTGTGGATTTAGGGTCCCTTATTTTCTGTACTAAACTGAGGGTGGGGTGGGGGTGGGGTTGGCTGCTGTTTAGTTCCTTTGAGTGTGGAACTTAAAAAGCAGAGAAACCAGGGTACAAGGTGAGAAAGGCAAAGGTCAGAAGAGAGAAAACAAAAAAAGCACCTGGAGAAGCCTGGAAATGAACTCATAGATAAGTAACAAGGTGGGAGAACGGTGGGAAGTGGATTAATTTCCTGCATCTCGGGTTTAATAGCACGGGAAATGGCTGATGATTTGCAATGCAGTTCTGTAAATGGTGTCAGAGCTAATAGTCCCTTTGGCTTTTTCTCTCAAAACTAGCACACCAAGTAACATCTATAGTTCATTGTGCAAGGCAGGCAGATTGTGACTCGCATTGGCAACACTGGAAGGACAGCCATCGCTAACTAACTAGGGGACTCCTACATGCCTACTGCAGCTTCAGTGCAGGCCTTGGAGGAAGTGATTGGCTGTGAGAGACTAAGGAGGTGGATAAACTCTCTGGTAGACAGTTAGGGAGAGGGGCCATGGCTAGGAGAAAAAGCTGGGAAATCTCCAAGTTGGCCGCTTCTTTCTCCACCCTGACTTGAGTCAGAAGCCTGGCAGCTTTTGTCTCCCCTACTGGTGGACAGGCTCAACAGGCCAGCTCAGGACATGCCACATAACAGTTTGGGCCAATCAGCCATTTTATCTCTTTTTAATCTGACCAACCGTAAAGTAGAGGCGAATATTAAAAGCCCAGTCCTGCAGAAGAGAGTGGATGTTTAGCTCTCTGAGTTCTTGCTCCGCTTTTCAGAGGGTCTTATTTTTTTTCTCTGCGTCTCTGCTGCATGGGTGTGTTTTCTCACCCCCTATAAACGCCTTCCTTTAACTGTTGATTCCATTTGCGGTGCTCTAGATTTACTGTTGCTACCTGGTGGGCTCCAGCGTTTTCTTGCCTTTTAATTCTTTAACTGGAAGAGATCATGAACCAATCAAGCCCCCTAAACTGCATTGTCTCGTCAGCTGTGTGGATACGCTGCAGGCAGAGGGATGCATTTGTGTCTGTCTCTCTGCAGCACATTCATCTGTGACATCCTACCCCAACCGCGTGCTGCGGTAACAAAATAAAAAGCTTTCTCTCCCAGGGTTATCTGAAAATCTGTGCGAGTACTGTCTTCTGTTTCTAACTGTGCTCAATAGTTAACAGCAGTTCCCTTTCTAATGTACAAAATAAAAACTGCTCGGGTATCTTCTGCGTGACACTGGTTTAAAGCGACAGGGTTAAGTAGGCCAGGAATTCCTGGATTGTTTGGTAGGAAATTGTAGGAAATTGTAAAATGTTTAATTTCCGATGGGGCTGTGCAAAACATAGTGGTCAATTGTGTGCTGTACTAGTTCTGAAAAAAAAAAAAAAAAAAGCAAAGTATTTTCAAAGAAGGCGTGCCTGATGTAGAAGGGCAGGCCTCTTGCCATCACTGTAGGGAAAGCTCTGTGACAGGCTCCCACTCGTGGAGCTGGGCACAGACAGGAGGAAGGGCTGGTGCAGACATGCCCTCAGCCAGGGACGGGATAGGAGAGATAGAAATGTCAGCTTCTGTCCAGACAGCCATGTCACTGTTAAGGCTTTGATGTAGAAGAAGATAACCTAAGTTTTTGTTTGTTTGTTTACTATGGATTGATTGATGTTCTCGGAATTGTAGCTAGGCTTGATGCAGGTTAGGCAAGCACTCTATCACAAAGTTGTAGCCTCAGTCTCCTTTTAATTGTGTATGAGAGCCTTGAGTTTGTAATCTTTTCACCTTAGCCTCCTGACTTGCTAGGATTATAAACCTATACTTACCAGGCCCAAATGCTTTCTTTTGAGATGGTTTCTATATGTAGCAGAGGCTGGCCTCAAACTCCTTGTCTTATCTACTGGCATGCCACATCCAACTACCTTGAACATAGACTCTATTGTACACTGAGCTTAGGTCCTTCCGCTGCTGTCCAGAGAACTCCTATAAGCAGTTCTCCAGCCTTATTTAAGAAAAATCATACTTTGGAGGGTACAGTTCTTTATTGGTGCAATGATTTGTTAGAAGGTCCCTGCTAATCTGTGTCAGGGAACTGGTAATGGGCTCATTAATCAGGAACATTAAATACAAAGTCACTGATTAAACCCTAGTTACGTATATCCTATACAAACTTTAACAAGATTGTATATTCATTCAGGAAACATCTGATGTAAAGATGCAGAACTTCTTTTTGACTCAAAGCTTGATACTGGGGTTGTCTTTCTTAAATCACATTTACCACGCATCATGTATAACTTGCATTTGGAGTTCTTTCAAAGTTATGGTTTCATTAGAGCAGAACAAGAGCTAAAGACATTGGAAGAGTAACTTGAGAGCAGAGCCTCCACACTCTAGGTATTGTTTTCTGCTGGCTTTTACCGCCAGATCACCCACATGAGATTCAGTGGTTTTTTTCTGGAGTTACCCTTTTGTCAGGCCTTTTCAAAGTGGCCATTTTGTAAAATACAGGAACTACATATTTGCATTTGCAAAAATATAGTTCTTTCATTTTACACTTATATTTCACTGGCAGGCTTAATATAAAGTTAATTTGTATAAATGGGTCAGGTTCTGGGATAGGGATGTAGCTTAGTTGCAGAGTGCTTGCTTAGCATATCCAAAACCCCAGGCTTTATATCTGGTACTCCATAAACTGGACCTAGTGGTGTGTACTTCCTCAGTAGGAAGATCAAGAGTTTAAGGTCATCCTTGGCTACATGAGACACTGCTGGGGTGGGGGTGGGGGAAAGGAAGATAAAAAGGAAGGGACCTGGGGGTGGGGAGATGAAGATAAAGAGACAAGAGGCATTGCTTCTGGTGAAGTGGACATTCTCTCAACCAAGCTGTTGGGAGATGAATAATGTGACTTAGACTGTGACTAAATTTGGAGACAGGGTCATTGGGGTAAGACTTTATCCAATATGACTGGTCTCTTTTTAAAAAAATCAAATGTAGTCTCAGATATAGAAAGAGGAACTATCATGTAGGGACACAGGAAAAAAAAAAACGATGATCTAGGGGCTGGAGAGGTGGTTCAGAGGTTAAGAGCACTGACTACTATTCCAGAGGTCCTGAATTCAAATCCCAGCAACTACATGGTGGCTCACAACCATCTGTAATGAGATCTGACACCCTCTTCTGGTGCATCTGAAGACAGCTACGGTGTACTTACATATAATAAAAAACAAATCTTTAAAAAAAAAAAGATGATCTAAGCTTCCAAGAGAGGGACCTGAAACAGACAGTCCCTTAAAGGTACTAGAAAGAAGCTTCCCTGATCTTGGACTTGGCTTCAGTAATATGAAAAGGTAGATTTCTATTTAAGCTACCCAGTCCTTGGCTACAGCATCTTTAGCAAACCAATATGAACTCCTTGAAGGAGGAAGGAACATTTGAGGTGAGTTTTGCTGCACTGAGTAGTTTATCTGTGTCCCAACATAAGATGAAAAGCACTTCAGGGAAATGGAAGAGTGTGAACATGGACTAAAGTGGGTCTAGAAGAAACTAGTCAGGCCTGCTGTGGGCTGTGGAGACAACTGAAGCCTTTGGACCAGGGAGCATTCTAGGGATACAGTCTTCTACAGAAAGGGTTATTTCTGTGGTATTTCCTCATTGCCCATAGGGATACCTTCAGAGTGCCAAGCCTTGTCTATGCTATGCTTTTATTTTGCCTGTGTGCTTTCCCATGTCCTTTCTGTTGCTCTGATAAAATACCCTGACAAAAGGAGACTTAAGAGAGAAAAGGTTTATTCTACTTACAACCCTGGGTTAGTCCATGCATTGTGGGGAAATCAAGGCAGGAACTTCAAACAAATGCTAGTCACAGCGTACCCACAATCAAGAGCAGAGGGACCTAAGCGCGTACACTAAGCGCATACATACTGGCCTGCTTGCTTGTGCTCAGTGTTCTCCTTCTACACTTGCACAGGTCAGAAACCCCTGCCCAAGCAGTGGTGCCACTCACTCTGCTCCGGCTCATCTTGTATCAATCAATCAATTGCCCACAGACATACCCACAGGGCAACCCAATATAGATGGTTCCACCTAGAGACTTCCCAGGGTGTGTCTTGTTGACAATTAAAGCTAACCAGCACACATATGTACAAGAAAGTTAGCTGGGCAGTGGTGGCTCACACCTTTAATCCCAGCATTTGGGAGGCAGAGGCAGGTGGATTTTTGAGTTCGAGGCCAGCCTGGGTTACAGAGTGAGTTCCAGGACAGCCAAGGCTACACAGAAAAACCCTGTCTCAAAAAAAAAAAAAAAAAAAAAAAAAAGTTGACAAGGCACAACAAGAGATAAACAACAAAATAGAATAGCTATATCAAGAAGGTATGGTAAAATCACCTAGAACTTTTAAGTTGCTTGCTTCTGGTCGGTAACAGAAACAGTGGGAAGAGAAGGAGAGAAAGAGCAAGAGTGACTGTGCCCACTAACATCTGTCCTTCATGGGACTGATGGTGTTCCCCAGAACTAGGAGGGACAGATTTTCTGGACAGAGTCAAGACTGGTGTTTGCTGGGAGCACTAAGAGACCATTCCTGCCTAAGTAAAATACATTCCTCCCTCCCTGAGAGTTAGTCTAGGCTTCCTGAAATAATTTACTCCTAAGGGGAGAATGGAGTGGATGGTGTGAGTAGCAGAGTTCATAAAAAAGCATGCTTCAGTTTGGGCTTCTTAAGAAAGTCCCAGACCAACTCAGCAGTGTGGAATGTTGCCCTTTAGCTGTTCAAAATCTACAACAAAAATCCAGGTTTTTGTTTGCTGAGCATTCACATTGAGGAATTAAAGCGGAGATGAGCATTTGATGTTTCATGAAAGATAGTAACTCCTCACGGGGCTATTAAATCTTTGGTGCATAATAAATACATTTGGATAAGTGTAGAATGACTATTTCCGTAGTTGTCCTAAGTGTAGCCTGTTGTATTGGAAGAGGTTTCTCAAACAGCCATTAATGTTAACCGCTCTAGAGCCTTGTGACATTTCAAAAAAATCACTTTTCAGAAACAGCTCCATTAAAATTGAGACCCAAGCAGGAGACATTCTGATTCAGTAGGTCTGGCATATATCTATTCATAAAATACTCTGGGTGATTTAACATACAGCTAGTGTTGAAAAACCCCTGATTATATTCAACCTTCTAAATATTTATAACAGCTCTGAGAGCAAGATTAAATTTGATACCATAGATTTTTCTACTTTAATCCTTACGATCCTAATTTTGTCAAACCTTATTAGCATATTTTGGAAGAGTGTTTTCGAATCCAAGATTCAAACTAATAACTTCCAAATGGCCACTTGAAGCAATGGGTTCTAATTTTTGAAAGACCAACTCCTCTTCTTGGTGTTCTCAAGGTTTGAATAGCTAAGGGGTAAAACCACCCGAATAAAAGACAACCTGTTTACCAAATCACACTTCTGCCCTAGAACCATCCCCAATTAAACCCAAGTAAGTAAAAACACCAAACTCTCTATAAAAATGTAGCAGATGGGAATATTGTCTATAAATTTAGGTGTGCTGGAAATGGACTTTATTTTGCTATAATTTAATTTCTATTTCCCATTTTGTTAGGCGACTAAATCTTAGTACTAGTCAATAAAGAGTATTTCCCATCTCTTTCCCAAGGGCTGCAGTGAGTTATTGGAAATTTAAATCATAGCAAGGCATGGGGGCAGGGAGGGAGGCTGTCATCCGATCTGAATTACCATCGTTTCTGCTGGCATCTACGGAAAGGTCTTTCCTTTATGGTCCTTCCTGTCATTTCATACTCCATATTCCACTGCAAGGCCTCTGTGGCTACCACTCATGTGCATGCATCTCCCCAGTGGGAAAAGATGAGTCTGCTGTTTCCTTCCTGCCCTCCACAAGGGTAAGTAAGCTGCGTGCTTCCTCTAGCAAATTTGTTGCTGTAAGAGGCAACCTTTCTACCATGAGACTTGCCCATTCCCTAGACTGTGACCATAACAGGATGGCTTTCTTTTATTACCAGGTCCTCAAATCACCATGGGCTTGCTGTGTCAAGCCCCACTGCCAAAGTCTTCAGTATCTCCCTCCCTGTGTCATTGGGACTCTTTCCTAATTTCTGCAAAGCAAACCTTGTGCTAACACAGTCAAGTGTTTTTGCAAATGTGCTATATGATTTATGCACAAGTGTTTTAGCTCCTTTAGGGAGTTTTGAACTGACCTTAGAATCCCCCCAGGCTACTCTTTTAGGCTCCTTTGCTTGTCCCCAAGGCGACAAGCTGGGACCGGAAACTTAGAAGAAGAAGCAAGACTTTGCATGATTTAGCCATAGCTGAAGTGATAAACAAAGTCAGGACATCACTGTCTTTGGTAGTTTAAAGAAAACCTGAAAATCTTGGCACAGTGTGGCAAATACAAAGAACTGAGTTACCCAGAAAGTTTTTAAGTTGGCTAGTGAAAATTACATAATATGCTTACTTAAGAAAATAGCAAAAATATAAATACCAAGGTTAGAGTTGAAGTTCTTTTCCCAATGTTTATGTCTATTCTGTATCTTGTTCATGAAATTATTTCCTTCCTGGCTTGTAATAATTTTGTTGGAGAAATAATGGCTTTAAACTTTTATGGTTATCTCCTACAAACTATCACCTTAATCTCAGCGACATGCTTGCTTGGAATGGGAAATTGCATTTACTCACCATAAGTTTGTGGAAGGAAATTGAATTTGATAGAATGTTTATTGCTAGAAATCAAGTTCACTCACCTAAGCTTGCGATGCACACACCAGCCCCGTGGTCTCCCTAACTTCATTCTGCTACTTCACCCTACAGAAGGGCCCTGGCTTCATTAAATTAAAAGGCATCAGGCCAACTACTTAGCCTTTTCCTATAAGCCTGTTTGGAAATCCATGAGACTTTCATATAAATAGTTTTAAAAAGATATGTGAATAAAGTTTATGCTCTGTTTAAAAGGAATGATCAAGAAAAAGCATTGATGGGCACATTGTGTTTTGTCACAGAAGTTCATCTGTGCTTCCAATGCATCATACATACAACTTCAAAATGATGATACAGATGGTAACACAGGAATGAGAGAAAAGATGGGGAATCCTGTTTTCAAAAGCTGAAGGATATATATTAATGTGTGTTTATCCTGTGTTACTACTCAGGGCCCTCTTACCACTGATGAAAGTTTGTTCATATGCATGAAGTGTTGTACATGCCACAAAGGCAGAGACTTCTTATCTCTTCTGCACTGCTGGAAAAATGGCAGGTGCTAGTACAAATGTGTCACAGTGGTTGGCATGCTGATATCAACCGCAATTGTCATCAGTGCACAGCCCTTCACTGGATCCTTCAAACTCTGTACCTTAGGCATCAGTTAGAGTTTTCTAGAATGCTTTCTCCATTGTGCTGTGGCTGCCCATTTCTGAGTAAATAAGCTCCACTCCTCTGGCTGAAAGGGTGCATTTGTATATTTCCTGTAAATTTGGCATGATGTTGGCATATTGGTAGCTAGTGAATCACACATGTTAGCCTGGAGGAGGAAGAGGAGGAGGAGGAGGAAGGAAGAGGAGGAGGAAGGAGGAGGGAGAGGAGGGAGAGGAGGAGGAGGAGGAGGGAGAGGAAGGAGGAAGAGGAAGAGGAGGAAGGAAGAGGAAGAGGAGGAGGAG
Source organism: Mastomys coucha (assembly GCF_008632895.1). Taxonomy (NCBI): domain Eukaryota; kingdom Metazoa; phylum Chordata; class Mammalia; order Rodentia; family Muridae; genus Mastomys; species Mastomys coucha. Next base: position 16,208,215 of record NW_022196898.1, read on the forward strand.
GAGGAGGAAGGAGGAAGAGGAAGAGGAGGAAGGAGGAGGAGGAGGAGGAGAAGGAGGAGGAGGAGAAGGAGAAGGAGGAGAAGGAGAAGGAGGAGGAGGAGGAGAAGGAGGAGGAGGAGGAGAAGGGAAGAAGCAGCTCTGCCTAAGGGCACAAGCCTGTCAGATCCAAATGAAGAGGACACACACAACTGGGTTGATCACTATAAAAGGCCACTTCTTACTGCCTCTCCTTTTTCTGTCGTGTCATTGTTTCTGAATCAATCTCTCTAGCCTAAATCTGAGGTGAGTTTACATTCCATTACGTTTCCAAATGTTAGAAAGTTGTGGAAATAATAAAAGTGACTCTAATCTTTTCCCTTCTTTTACAGTGCCTTGGAAGCCAGAATTTAAATGTAAGGTTTGGGGAGAGAGAAGAGATGCATGTACATGCCTGTATGTGTGCATTGCTTTTGCTTGGTTCAGACTTCAAACATGCTTAGCCCCCATGATTTTCAGTGGCTTATGGAATTTCACGTTCTTTCTAGACTGCAAGGAACTGAGGTTCTATCCTGTTTTTTTTCTTCTGTATGAAAGGTAATTATAATATAGCTGGAATTTTTAAATTTATTTTTTAAACTTGCTGCATCTATAGTGCTTTTTAAAAAATCCACGCTGAATGAATTTTGGTTGATAACTATCATTATATATATGTTTATAATTCAGTTTACTTTTTAGGAGTCAACAACTCCCTTCAGAGATCACAGAATCCTGTGGAAGAAGAGGTGCAAAGAGTTTAAGAGCAAGAGATGATGGAGGATACCAGGAGAACAAGGGTCTCTGACTCAGCTAAGCAAGGCACATAGGAACTCACAGAGACTGAAGCCACAAGCACAGGGCCCGCAGGGGTCTGCACCTGGTCCTCTATGTGTATATTGAAACTATTAGCTTAATTATTTGTATTTTATGGGGTTCTCTGGCTGTGAGAATGAGTGGGCCTCTGACTCTTGTTTCTGCTCCTAGGATTCCCGATGAGTTGCTATGTCTAACTTCAATATAATAGTTTTTGCTTCATTTTATTATATTTTATTTTGTCATGTTGGGTTGTTATCTCTTGGAAGCCTGTTCTTTTGTAACAAAATACAGAAGGGGAGTGGATCCAGGGGGGAGGTAAAGTGGGGAGACACTAGGAGGAATAGATGGAGGGAAAACTATAATCAAGATATATTGTATGAAAAAAATATATTTTCATTAAAAAAGAATAAGAAACGGGAGGAAAAAAGAATCAACAAGTTTCCTGTAGCAATATGTCAACTACTACAAACACCTGAACTGTGCCATTACCCGGCCTCATCCAACTCAGCTGGACTTTTTAAGTGGGTACTGATATGTATAAGTATCAAAAAAGTCACAAGAGATGAGGTCCTTGAGACTTTAGCAAATCTAGTTTATCAACATTTCTATGGAATATTGGTAAGACTTTGCAAATTGGTCTTCTGTTTAGGGGATGGAAGCCATAATTTCTTAAAATTAAAGTACAGGTACAATTATAGATTATTACCCATGTTCCCTGCCCCAGGATGCTCCAATCTCAGTTATTCAAAGATTCTAGCACCAAGAAGGAGGTTGCATTGAAGCATTGGGGTCCCATAGCCTTCATAAACCTCATATTCTGCAGATAAGTAAAATTCTATCTGGATATTACATTTGGTTTACTATATTGTTTTGAATATATATGAAGGAGATTTTCTTTATACATTCCTTCAAAGAGTTGCCTTGTTTTTTGTTGACTTGCAAAGCTGACAAACACTGTTCTCAGACTGAAGTCAGGATGTGGTGTCCACAACATACCTATGATCCCATATGGATTGAGTAAGCAGTATATATAAAATTAATTAAGTCTTCTAGAACATTGTACATTCAAAGGGTTAGAATTTCAAACTATATTTTCTGTTTTGTGATTGGTTGCTTGGTGGGAAGTATTTAGCATTTTTTCTTGGCAGTCTGCAGATCCTCAGTGAAAGCTAGTGTTATTGTAAACTGTAAGGGCTCCTGCTATTTGGAGATTTATGTCTTTCTCTTGACTAATGAAAGCACTTTGTAAATGATGTGCCAAATAACCTAGAAAAGAAGAGTTAAAACGAATAAGCCAAGCACCAGATCTTATATGTTAGGACAGTGATGTCATGGGAAATTAAATGACATACAACAGCCCATAAGTAAATTGGAAGGTCTAGGGCATACTATACTCTTTGACTTTCGTTCTGTGTGATACCCACCCTCCCAGGACCAAATCTTTCAGACAGGTGACTCTCAGCAATGCTTTGGTCTCTCCAGGTCCCCCTCTCATTACCTATAAACACCAGGGAAGAAAAATACTACCATGAGAGACTCAAGGAGCGAAAAGTGTCACAAGGAGAGAAAAAACTCTGCGTCACTTTGAGATTCAATGTTATAGTGAGATAAAGGTGCAAACCTTTGGAATGCATCTTTTGTGGGTGAAAATGTTTACAGAGCAACATGATATACATAAGGTAGGAAAAGTTCCTTGATTTAGATGAATAAATCAATAAATGTAGCAGGAACAGTGGGGCCACGCAGCCACAAAAGCATCTCCTGCAGGAGGACCTAATTGAGGACTGCCTGAGAGACTAAGGATTGCTGACACAGACAATACCAGCCAATCAGGAACTGCTGTTTAGAAGAGATGCTTTCTTGGGACCAGAGGGAAATGGAGTCTACTAAGGGAGCTTGCAGCAGCAGTCAGATGAGCTTGCTGCAGTGTTTCTCATTTGCTCCTGGAGTCTGTGTCATTGACTCTGCACCACCTCACCTCCAACCCCCAAGGGCAGGTGGGGTCAGGCTGTCAGGAGTACAGGTCACAGGCAGCAAACAAAGGACTATTTTGCGTATTAATTCAAGTAAGTTGTATATGTTATCTTAGAATATAAACATAAGATTGTGCTCCTATCCCATTTTACTAATCAAAGTGTACTTTTCACATACAGGATAACTTTTAGAAAACAAAAAATGAACTTTGTGTTTTTCTAAGAAAGATATTTTTCCCAGGTGGTAGGCGGTATTATCTAAAAAAGCTGGGGCCACAGAGATTATAGCCTGAAGTTGATTTTTCTTTTGCTTTATTCCCATTGTGGCCTATGCCAAAGTACACAAATCTGTTAAGTTCTGGATATTCACTAGGCTCTTTTTTTTAGTCAGTGTCTCTTCATAAATGTCTTTAATATGGAGGAAAATTTAACTGTAATGTGACCTTGTTCTTTTACCTAGAGTGTCACAAAGAGAGAGATATATGACTGGTCCTAATCTTAATTTTCATTTGGGCAACTTTGAATAAAGAAGATGGACAGTGCATCTTTCTCTGTCATTTAATAAATTGGTGACACTTCCAATGCATTCAGATGTAGGCACAGAGAACTTTGGACAGGGCATGTATGAAGAACCTGATAGGAAAACTTGAGTGTTTAGAATGTCTACTTTCTCTGTCTCTCTTTCTCTTCCTCTTTCTCTTTCTCTTTCTCTTTCTCTTTCTCTTTCTCTTTCTTTCTCTCTCTCTCTTTCTCTTTCTCTTTCTCTTTCTCTTTCTCTCTCTCTCTCTCTCTTTCTCTTTCTCTTTCTCTTTCTCTTTCTCTTTCTCTTTCTCTTTCTCTTTCTCTTTCTCCTCTCCTCTCCTCTCCTCTC
>NW_022196898.1:16212094-16237301 GCF_008632895.1 Mastomys coucha
CTTCTCTTCTCTTCTCTTCTCTTCTCTTCTCTCTTCTCTCCTCTCCTCTCCTCTCCTCTCCTCTCTGCTCCGCTCCTCTCCTCTCCTCTTCTCTTCTCCCATTCCCTCCCTTTCCTTCCCTTCCCCTCCCCCTTCCTCCCTCCTTCCCTCTCCCTCCCTGTCTCTGTCTCTGTCTCTCACTCTCTCTCTGACCCATTGTGTGTGTGCATGCATGTGTGTGTGTGTGTGTGTGTGTGTGTGTGTGAATATATGTGTGAGTATGTGTGTGTGGTGTATATAAGTCTGTCACTTTCCATGTTACTTTTGAGGGAGCTCCTCTCACTGAGCTTGAAGCTCATCTGTTTAGCCAGAGTGGCTGGCAATGATATATGGGAATCTCACCTGTTTGAGCCACTGCAGCACACAGGGATGATGGAGTCTCAGGTCTTCATGCTTACACAGTGGGTACTTCACTGACCCAGCAGTCTCCAAGCTCCTCAGCTCTTTACGATTATTTTGAAATTAGAAACATATGGATGGTGGTTGAAAATATTTTGTCTTGGTTTTCAGATAAAATTTATGTAAAAAGAGAAGTAACTTCACTTTTTAAAAACAGGTTTTAATGGTTTTTGACGAATTGATACATATTTGCAATGTGTCTTGATCATTATCAACCCACAACTTTCTTTATCAAACTCCCAGACTCCTTCCACGCTTCTTACCTTCAAGTCCTCTTCTTTATTTGACACACTGAGTACAGTTAGCTCTTCCTTCATGCACATGGCCGACCTACCAGTAGCAATACCCCATAGAAAAATGAATTCTCCCCATGTATCCCCTGGTTGCTAATAGCTCTTCAGATAGGAGTGAAATTTCCTGAATCCCCTCCTCAGTCTATGCTGGAGTTATGAGCTGGAGTGATCTTGGGTAGGCAATTGTAGCTGCTGTGAGTTCATGAAAGCAATGGCCATGGTATGCCCAGCATTTCACAGCACTGCTCTCTACTGTCACTCTCTTCAGAAACAGCAGAAGAAGGCATCTGATCTATTTACAGATGTTTATTGTGAGCCACCATATGGTTACTGGGAATTGAACTCAAGACTTATGCAGTCAGTGCTCATAAATGCTGAGCCATTTCTCTAGCCCCAAGATTTATTTTATGTATGTCAGTATACTATCTCTCTCTTCAGACAGACTGGAAGAGGACATTGGATCCCATTACAGATGGTTGTGAGCCACCATGTGGTTGCTGGAATTTGAACTCAGGACCTTTGGAAGAGCAGTCGGTGCTCTTAGCCACTGAGCCATCTCTCCAGCCCTCTCATGCTCTGGCTTTTGCATTACTTCTGCTCCCATGCCATAACTTTCCCTGAGCTTTGGGAGAAGGGTGGATATAGATTTCTGCTTATGGCTGAGCACTCAATAATAGGTTATTCTCAATACACTGGACAGTTTCTGCATTTACTCCTTCCTACAGCACAAAAAAGCTTCTCTGACCAAGGCTGAGAACAGCACCAATCTATGGGTGTAAGCACAAATATTTAGAAGATAGTTTAATCATGATCCATGAGCATTTAACTAATTAACAGTAGGTTCCTCTGTACTTCTAGAGCCTATGACTTCCCCATGCTTGGACTCTTGTTTAGGTTTATGGTAATTGGCATGCATTGCCTCCTGTGCAGAACACCTGAAATGAAACTAGAAAGTGGTTACTTCAGAGCAATCATGCCATTATTGCATTCCAAGCACAGCTTATCTCAGATTGGTATTGTAGCTCCCAGGTACAACCTCTTTGTACATTGACTGATGATTTTTCTCCATCAATTGTCTATACCTTTTGGCACTATAAAAGCTTCCCATTGGGGATGGAATTTCTAGGTCAGTTCCAGCTTTTTTTTTCCATGTTCTACAACCAAGCCTACAGTGTCTTTAGCAATAAATCTTACTGTGTATTTATGGTAAGCAACCAAGAACAATGACTATAGCTTGTGCCATTTGGAGAGTTTCTAGGGACTCCTTGACTAATAACTCAAGAGAAGCCATACCACACCCAACACCAAAATTTTCATTTAATAACCCATGTGTAACAGTTACTCTTAAGTTCAATTTGATTCAATCTGGAATGAACTAAAATGCAAGTGAATCTGCAAAGTGTTTAATCAGATTATGTGGAGAAAGAAGATTCCTCTCTAACTGTGGATGGCACTTTCTGGTGGTAGCCCTGACATAAAAGGACATGGAAAATAAACTTTTGTATTTTGCCTGCATTCCTTCACTCTGTTGACAAGTTTATCTGTCCTGTAGCTCCCGTATCCCTTCACTGGTATGAGAACCAGCTTTTCTGGGCTTCTCACGTAAAGTGAAGGTCAGTAGCTCTCCAGGAATCCTCCAGGATTTCAGTGCCAAAATGAGGCTGCTGAGATACCTAGCAACATGTATACATATGCACATATATGTATACATATACACGTAGATGTATGTATTCATTGTATTCCTTCTCTTCCTCTAGAGAGTCCTGACTAACATGGCGTCTTCTGCATTGTTCCCATATACAGAATACTCCAATTCAAATCTTAATAGATATTATATATATTATTTACATGCATATGTGTGTGTATTATATATGTATAGTTTATAAAGCAATGAGTTTTCATAAGGATTTTTTATTAATTGTTAGTTTAGATTAACCCATCACCACCCTATCTTCCTTCACATTCCCATAATCCCATACATATTTAAGCTTTTAATACCCAGTATCCCCCAGCACTTTAACATTATATGTGTTCTATTGCCCCCTTTGCTCCTTATCATTCTTCATACATTCTCTCTAGCTTCCTGACCTCTATAAGTACTTCAAGTTAAACACCTACATTTAAAAATTCAAAGTTAGAATCCACAAATGGGTAAGAACATGTAGTATGTGTCTTCCTGGCTCTAGGTTACACTTTCAAGTTCTATTAATTTTCTATATGTTAAAAAAATTCACTTTATGGCTGAAAAATTGCATTGTGTACATGTATCACATTTGTATTATACATTATTCATGAAGGACATTCAGACTGATTCTGTTTTCTAGATCCTGGTAATAGCACAGCAGTGAGCATGGATGTGTAAGGATGTCGATAGCAGGATGCAATATCCCTTTGGTACATGCCCAGGAGTAGTATAACTAAGTCGTATGGTAGTTTTAATTTTTACCTTTTCAGGAAGCTTCCTCAATGACTTCAATAGAGGCTTTACCAATTTATGTTCTGCACAATTTCTGTAGAAATGTTTCTCATACCAGCATTTGTTATCATTTGATGGTAGTTGTCCTAACTAAGGTGTGATGAAATCTCACAGTGGTTTTAATCTTCATTTAGAGTTGGTTTATGACATAGAATATTTTTTCAAATATTTACTAGCCATCTGTATTTTTTAGAAATGTCATAGCCCATTTATTGATTGTTTTCTTGATGTTTGCTCTATTGTGCTCTTTGTAAGTTCTCTAGACTAATCCCATGATGGAGTATAGCTAACAAAAAATTACATTCTATTTTGTAGGCTATCTCTTCATTTGCTTGACAGTTTCCTTTGCTTCACAGAAGCTTTTTAATTTCATGAGCTCCCATTTTTCCAACACTGGTCGTACTTTCTGAGCAATCAGAGTCCTATTAAATAAGCTTTTACCTATTCTTGTGTCTTGAAGTACATTTGAAGTGCTTCCTACATTTTCTTCTAGTAGTTTCAGGTGTTACATTGAAGTTCTTAAGACATTTGGAGTTGATTTTTGTGCTGAGTGAGAGATAATGATCAAGATTCATTATTCTATATGTAGGTATTTAATTTCCCCAGTAATTTTATTAAAGATGCTCTCTTTTCTCCAAAAGACATGCTTTCTGTTCTTGGCATCTTTGTCAAAAATAAGAAGACTGCAGCTGTGTGGTTTTTATCTGAGCCCTCTATTTTGTCCCACTGATGTACATGTCTGTTTTTATGCTAGAACCGTGCTTTTTATTATCATGACTGTGATAGTTTATATATGCTTGGCCCAAGGAGTGACACTATTAGAAGGTGTGGCCCTGTTGGAGTAGATATTTCACTGTGGGTGTGGGCTTTAAGACCCTCATTCTAGCTTCTTGGAAGCCATTATTCTGCTATCAGCTTGCAGATGAAGATGTAGAACTCTCAGTTCTGCCTGCACCATACCTGCCTGGATGCTGCCATGCTTCCTCCTTGATGATAATGGACTGAACCTCTGAACCTGTAAGCCAACCCCAATTAAATATTGTCCTAACAAGAGTTGCCTTGGTCATGGTGTCTCTTCATAGTAATAAAACCCTAACTAAGATAGAAGTTGGTACCAGGGGTGAGGTATTAGTGTGATAGGCCTGACCATGCTTTTGTTTGGAAGAATGTGGATTTGGGGACTTTGGATTTAGAAATTCATGGAATGTTTTAAGTGGGGTTAATGAACCATCCTAGTAGGAAGATGGAAGAGTTTGTTGTTGTGAGTGATTTGAACTGTGCAGACCTGTCCCAAGAGGGTTCAGAGGAGAAGAATTTCAGTATGTGGTATAGAGACTGTTTTTGTGGGATTTTGGTGAAAAAATGTGGCTAATTTCTACCCTAGTCTGAAGAGTCTGCTTGAGGCCAAGGTGAAGAGACTCAGACTAATTGCATTGACAAAAGAAGTCTCAGAAATGTCCATCATAGACTTTGTTTTCTGGTTAAGTCTCATGAAGAGCACTTAGATAAGTGCAGCAAGCTGAGAAAGGAAAAATATAAAATATATGATTTGAGTATTAAAGGGGCACCAGGAACTGAAATGGAGCTGAACCATATGTTTAAGGATATTAAATTGAATTAAGGCAGTAGTGACCTTAAGGCAAGATCCCACCCAGCTAAGTTTAGGTCCAGGAATGGTAATACAAACTTTTAATCTCAGGAGGCAAAGACAAACAGAACTCTGAGTTCAAGGCCAGCCTAGATCAGACCAAGTTCTAGGCTTGGTGGATCACACCTTTAATCCCAATGTTTAGGAGACAGGCATGTGGATCTCTGAGTTCAAAGTCAGTCTACAGAGCAAATTCCCAGGCAGCCAAGCTTAGGCAGTGAAGATGTTGGAAAACAGAAAGCTGGTGATAATATAATAGAACAAGGGGCCATGTTCCAGCCACAGCAAACAGCAGAACTTAGCAGCTTTCACCATGCAGCTCTGGTTTTAGAGTCCAGAATAAAAGGGATTACTGGGACAATTGATACTGGTTAGCTGCAGCTAAGAAATTAGTGGTGATAAAGAAGAGACCAGCATCACTGAGGTGAAATCTTCTGGGAAGTGTTTTCTGAGAACACAAAGAATCTGTGTTCCAGAGATAGCCAAGGTTGTACCTCATGCTGGTAGCTGTACTTGGTTATGTGTAAAAGCCACCCAGCTGGTACTGGCTTAGAAGGGATAAAGGGATATGAAGAACAGCTGAGGCTCGGCACTGTGAGGGGCCATGAGGGCCATTGGTGAAGCCTTAGTTGCAGTTGATGACCCAGGACTAAAGGAGTCATGCAAACGAATTGAGGCTTGTCACCATGAAGAGAGCCTATGAGAGGCTAATGGTGAAGCCTACCTATAGTGGAAGTCCCCAGTGTATTGGAGATGTCAGTACCATGGGATGATCACCAAGAACAGCAGTGGCAATGGAGTAGATCAACCTGAGCTTAGAGCGTTACAGATGGCAGAGCTGAAGAAGTGATGCTAGCCCTTTGGAGGAGTCCAGAAGATCACGTGTGGATCCCAGATAGTGAAACAAGAAGCTGTAACATTGAAGTTGCCATGGAGACCCCAAGATGTTTGGGATGCCAGAGCCATGGGCTATCTGCTGAGAAAAGCTGCTAACAGGGAATGGAACCATCCCAGGAAAAGAAATTTGTTGTAGTCAACAAAGATAAAAAAGGAATTGGAGATCTGAAAACTCATTTGACATCAGACATGGAGATGTAGAGTTCGGAATTTGCCCAGCTGGTTTCCTGTCTTGCTTTGGGGACTACTGTTAAGTGATTGAATGGATCTCAGAAGAGACTTTGAACTTTGGACTTTTAACATTGTTGAGACAGCTATAGACTATGGGGGACTTTGGAAGTTGGACTAAATGTATTTTTTTATTATGCTATGGCTGTTTTTGTCCTTGACAGGTAGCTTATTTTCTTCATTAAATTCTCTGAACATACTCATAATCTTTTACTTCAGTTCCTTATCTATGGTTTCATCTAACTAACCCTCAACAGATGTCATTCCTTCAGAGTTAATACATTCTGGAAGAGTTGTATTGTTTTAGTTCTTATGTGCACCTAGTGTTATTTCACTGCTTTTTAGGAAATTAATCAGCTATATTATTTCATTTGCAGTATTAACAGTCTTATAATTGGGACTTGGAAATAGTAGAGTTCAATGTATAGTAGAGAAAAATAGTTCCTCAGGCCAGAGGCTCAGGGTGCCTAGTGTAAACTCCATAGTATTCCCTGAGTTGGATGCTCACTATGAGACCACACATAGCTGCTTGATACTACCACTATGCAGGTCTTTCGACAAATGGTGCTGGTTCAACTAGTGATTAGCATGTAGAAGAATGCAAGTAGATCCATTCTTATCTCCTTGTACAAAGCTCAAGTCAAAATGGATCAAGAACCTTCACATAAAACCAGATACACTGAAACTAAGAGAAAAGAAAGTGGGGAGGAGCCTCGAGCACATAGGCACAGGGGAAAATTTCCCGAACAGAATGTCAATAGCTTATGCTCTAAGATCAAGAATTGACAAATGGGACTTCATAAAATTGCAAAGCTTCTGTAAGGCAAAGGATACTGTCAATAGGACGAAAAGACAACCAACAAATTGGGAGAAGATCCTTACCAATCCTATATCTGATAGAGGGCTAATATCCGATATATACAAAGAACTCAAGAAGTTAGACTCCAGAGAACCAAATAACTCTATTTAAAAATGTGTTACATATCTAAACAAAGAATTCTCAACTGAGGAATACTGAATGGCTGAGAAGCACCTAAAGAAATGTTCAACATCCTTAGTCATCAGGAAATGCAAATCAAAATAACCCTGAGATTCTACCTCACACCAGTCAGAATGGCTAAGATAAAAAACTCAGGTGACAGTAGATGCTGGCAAGGATGTGGAGAAAGAGGAACACTTCTCCATTGCTAGTGGGATTGCAAGGTGGTAAACCCACTCTGGAAATCAGTTTTGCAGTTCCTCAGAAAATTGGACATATTACTACCTGAGGACCCAGCTATACCACTCCTGGGCATATACTCAGAAGATGCTCTAACATGTAATAAGGACACATGCTCCACTATGTTCATAGAAGCCTTATTTATAATAGCCAGAAGTTGGAAAGAACCCAGACATCCCTAAACAGAGGAATGGATACAGAAAATGTGGTACATTTACACAATGGAGTACTAATTAGCTATTAAAAACAATGAATTCATGAAATTCTTAGGCAAATGGACAAAACTAGAAAAACTAGAAATCCTGAGTGAGGTTACAAAAGAACACACATGATATGCAGTATCTGATAAGTGGATATTAACCCAGAAGCTCAGAATACCGAAGATACAATTCATAGACCACATGAAACTCAAGAAGAAAGAAAACCAAAGTATGGACACTTTGGTTCTTCTTAGAAGGGGGGATTTTACCCATGGCAGGAGATACAGAGACAAAGTGTGGAGAAGAGACTGAAGGAATGATCATCCAGAGACTGTCCCACCTGGGGACCCATCCCATATACAGTCATGAAACACAGACACTATTGTGGATGCCAAGAAGTGGTTGCTGATAGGAGCCTGATATCGCTGTCTTCTAAGAGGCTTGCCCGTGCCCGACAAGTACAGAGATGGATGCTCTCAGCCATCCTTTGGACTGAGCACTGGGTCCCCAATGGAGGAGTTAGAGAAAGGATTGAAGGAGCTGAAGGAGCTTGCAGCCCCATAGGAAGAACAACAAAATGAACCAACCAGTATCCCCAGAGCTTCCAGGGACTAAACCAATCAAAGAGTACACATAGAGGGAGCTATGGCTCCAGCCACATATGTAGCAGAGGATGGCCTTGTGTGACATCAATGAGAGGAGAGGCCCTTGGTCCTGTGAAGGCTCAATGCCCCAGTGTAGGTGAATGCCAGGACATGGAAGCAGGAGTGGGTCGTGAGAAGGCTCAATGCCCCAGTGTAGGTGAATGCCAGGACACGGAAGCAGGAGTGGGTTGGTTAGTGAGTAGGGAAAGGGGGTGGGTGGGATAGGGGAGTTTTTGGAGGGGAAACAAGAAAAGGGGATAACATTTGAGATGTAAATAAAGAAAATATCTAATAAAAAATTTAAAAATTAATAATAATAAAGTATTGGATCAATTTTTAAAAGAAAAACGTGGTGAGTAAAGAAGCTATAGGGAAGAGTTGTGATGCTGTTAGGGTTCTCAGACTTTGGAGATGGTTAAGTCTCTGGAAGACAACAATTCAGAAGAAAAGGAGGAGGGGATAAGGATGAAAGAAAGAAGACAACACATTGGAATATGAGGAGAAATAAGAGACGTAACATGCTTTATGTAAACTGAGTAGTGAGACACTGGCGATGGTCCTGAAACCTAATTGAGTATAAGTACACAAATAAAAGCAAAACTATCATGAGATATATATGCAAGAATAGAAACTACATAGTGGAAAATAAGAAATGAAAAGAATATTTAATGGGGTGTGTTGCTGGTACAGCTAGGCTGTGTTGAACGATGAAAGCCTAGGATCCTTCTGCCTTGTGTATGGGAGGGAGCCATTGGTTTCTGCAGCCTCCATAGTCTATGAGAGTCCTGCTCGGGCATGTGGGGAAGGGAAAGTTGTCAATTCTTTCCTTATAGTTCCCTCAGATACGTTGTAATTCACAATGGGCTCTCCCAGACCTTTGTCTGGCTTTTGAGTCTAATATATGGCTTTCATAGCTCTGACTGCCCTGAAACTCTCAATGTAGCCCAGGCAGGCCTTGAACTCACAGCAGTTCAATTGACTATGGTTCTTGAGGGCTGGGATTAAAGATCTGACTGCTAGTTTGCTTATGTAAGACAGGGCTTCCACTCTGTGGTCCAGACTGGCCTCCAGACTCTGTGTCTCATTCTCCCAACTAGAACCTAAATCTACTTTCATTCAAACTAATCCATGAGTTTTCTCTTAGGGCTATAAAATAATTTGCTTATGAAGTTACCTGACAAATGAATTCCCTGTTAGCCTTTCTTACAAATAATAGGCAAAACTCTGTAGCAGTCCATTGACACCAGGAGACCATATAATAATTGGTAAATTTCTTGTCTGATGCTCTGTAATGATTTAGAAAGCAAATCACTGCTTCTGTTAACTTTCCCTATTTGACAAACTGTCCGCCGATAATAGAGAAACTTACATTTCCTATTATTTCCCTCATTTTTAAAAACTTTGGTATAAATGTAAAAATAATGACTGTCACAAAATCTGACACAAGAAGTCTAGGGCATAGCCTACATTTCCTAAGCTCCATTAGGTTCCAATTTCTGCCACCAATATTGTGCTTGGGAGGCCTCATTATTGCAGAAGTGACTGTTGGGTCTCCTTTGAATTTGGGTTCTATGAATCTTTCTAATCAGTTATTTTGACACTGCAAATATTAGAAGCCCTGCATATCAAAGGGAACGCGATGTTTTCTTTTAAGCCTTGTCTTTTTTGGTTGTTAGAAGTAGCCACAAATGGCTTATTATTTTACAGTCTACCTTTCCATCTGTTTCCTCACAGTTAATGTGGAATGTTTATGAAATATTGCTGATGCCTTTTCCATCTAGATTGCTGATTAAGCAGCTTATCGGTTCACACAGTATTTTTTAATCCTTCAATAAACAAAAATTACAAACAGGTCTGAGACAAATGGCTTCGAATCAATACTGTTAAAATAAGCCCAGACTGAAGTCATTATAAATATTTCTAAATAGGCTAAATTTGCAGGAAAGGTTAAGGTGGTTTAATTTTCAATCAGCAGACACCAAGGTCTTATTATTCACAAAGGAATCAGAAAAATTCAGACCATGCCACTGGTCTGAGCATCTCAAAATTAGGGCCTCTAAAGTGAGAGACCTGCAGGTAACCTTCATGGGCAGAGCAGATGCACATGCATGCCTGCAATCCCAGCAGCAGAGAGGCTGAGGCAGGAGGATGTGAACTCAGTGTTACATTGGTCTGCCTACTCTGTCTCAGCCCCACATCTGTCACCACCAAAGGAAGATTCAAGGCTTCCACTTAGACTTGCAGAATCAGAACATGGGCAGGAGCCCAGAAACCTCATTTATTTATCTTTTATTTATATATACATGTCCCTCCTCTGTGTGTGGTGTATATGTACCACCATAGATACTTGCCCATATGTGGGCACAGAAGTCAGAAGAGTTCTTTGGCTGTCTCCACCATATTTCCTTGAGACAGTATCTCTCAGTGTTCTGGGCTGCCATCAACCCCCAGTTATCCTCCTGACTCCATCCCCCACTATTCTGGTGTTAGAGGTGTGGGAAGATACACCTGGCTTTTTAGGTTTGAGCTGAGGTTCTGAACTCAGGTTGTCATGCTTGTACAGAAAATTCTCTTACTCACTGAACTCTCTCCACAGTCCCAGTAACATACATTGAGCAACTGACATACATTACCATACATTACGATGGTTTGGTAAAGGGTTGACACATTTCAGACAGGGAAACAGATTCATGGACTGACAATAAGTCTATAAATCCAGACATATGAACTAGTTAAATTAAATTAACAGAAGCTTGACCAAATGAAGAAGGGATACAAATTCCTCCCATGGGATGTGGAAAGGTGGGACTTTCTCCAGGAGGTTTGCACCATCACATGATCAACATGAAGCAGAACCTGAGGAGTTAAGTATTGCAGCTTAACAAGGGAAGCCAGCTTTTGGAATCCTAGCCAGAGACCTTGAACTAACTGGTTGTCCTGATTCCATTTTCTATCAATAGTATCAGCAGCCTCTGGCTCCAGACTAAAGTTTCATGTAACAAAAATCTCATCATTCCTAGCCAAAAACCATGGAAATAAAAGAGCAAAAGAAATGAGAAAGGATAGCAACAGACTGTGTAATATCAGCCCAGAGGAACCATGGGATAGGGAGATAGAAACCTGGTTTCTTTACCCACCAGTCATTGTGTGATATTTGGTTGGTACAATAAATCTTCCAAGATGCTCCCTCTGCTGAATCTCTGTCCTGAGACTTAAAGTGTCTTAACTATTTGCATGATGGTTAGACAAGCCAGAGTTAGAGCCTCCTGGCCCTCAAGCCTTTCCTGTGACCCAGTCAGAAATTAGAATGCCTATCTCTGTCACAATGGTTAAGGGTACAAATTTGGGATCAGATAACTGATTCACACTGTCAAGCCCCCAGATCTGTCACTCAGTAGCCTTTCAACCTGGAGTCCACTTTGCCAACTTGAGGAGAGGGTTTGTTTTATGACTCAGACTGGTATCATACCAAACCAGCTATTCAGAACGCTTCCGAGGTTTCAGACTCATGTCTGACTTACAGAAGAGCTCAATGACTGTAGTTACTTTATTTTATTTCATAAAATGTTTGTGATAATTGGATTGAACCTGGGCCTTGCAGATGCTAAGCAAGTGCTTTGCCCCAGCCAACTGTTGTTTTCCTTTTTGTTAAAGCAAAGAATTACATTTTCTCTCCCCTTAGAATCTTCTATCTTGGAGGAATGTCATGGTAGAGGGGCCACTTTTTATCTCAACTACAATGACATAAAATTTAGCCCATCATTGATTGTAATAATGTACTTAGCATATTCGATGCCAGGGTATAGCCAAAGTTTAGCTAAAAACCGGATCTCTGGCACCTCCTACAGGCAAGATTTGCCATCTCTCCACCACACCAACTACACAGATCAGAAAAGCAGAGAGATTTCTTCAATGAGAAGGACAGAGATACCAAGTGACTTTAGACAGGACGTATTCAGTCTTCTTTGCTCTTCAAATCTTTAGCATCTTGTAAGCCCTTTACACACAGTAGGTACACAGTAACTATTTGTTAAATTATGAATGCTAGTAATGTTATATTTTCTTGTGTTATTTTCAAATGTCCAGGAACAAAGAGTATTATCTACATTTTATAACGCACAGTAGGTACTTAGAAACTATTTGTTGAACTATGAATGCTGCTAATGCTACATTTTCTGGTGTTTGTTATTTTCAAAATGTCTAGGGAAAATGAGTATCATCTACATTTTACCATCAAGCTTTGTGAAGTTATTTGGAATGTCTGTAGCCACACAGCTATTGAATAGCAGAGATGGACTTCGAACCTGGGAGGGACTCTCTGGTTCTTTTGCATTCCACATACAGTGACACGCAGCTGTATTATATTTTGCAAACACCTCTGACTTTAAATTTTATAATGCATAATTAAAGAAGTACCCTTAGCAGGCCCTATTCAAGCTTGTTTTCATCCTGAATGCAAGTTGGAAAGAGTTTTGGCATTGGTGACTGTCACATTCATTAGGAGCCTTAAAGCCATCTGCAGTTCTATTGATATTCATCATCCCTGCTAAATCATTTACACCATCAGGAAATTAGTCTAGAATGACACTCCCTTTCAGAGAAAGGGACCAGGAAAATCCAGAGAGGCAAGAAGCTGAGCCCTGATGGGGAAGGGAATAGATAGCAGGTAACTGCTTCAGGCCCCACTGCCAGGGGAACAGGGGAGCTGCTGTCATCCATAGGTTGAAGATATAAAAACCCGGCCACGGTGGGATTTTCATTCATATGGCAACACAATCCAGCGCTTGGCAAGTCACTGAGCCCGCACAGCCAACCATCTGTTTCAAAGCCTCTTGCATTTTCCCATCCATGTAGCCATTTAATCTGCCGTTGGCACGCTTGAAAATAAAATTCGGGAGGCTCGCTGAGAAATTCGTGTCTTAGAGAAGCCCCGACTGAGATAAACCTCAAGCTTTGCTTACCCCACTCACTGCAGGAGCTGCACAAACGTCCCCGGGCCCACGGGTCTTTTCTAATCAGAAATTATCCCGACCCTGGACACCAGGGGGAGCTCCACAAAAATTGTTAATTGGGGGAAGCAGCAGAGGTGCTGGGGACCTCGCATTGTACAGGATTCAGTCTTGCATGTTTTGGTACTTGGGGGAGGAGTGGGACATGGGGGTGTGCTTGTGTACTTTTTCTGGCTTTGAGTGGAATCGTCACGGAAAGTCCGCCTGATTGGCTAAGTTGTCTGACCAGCTATATGGGCTCAAGAACTCAGGAGCCAACAGCAGATCGGAAACTTATCTGAGTATATTTTGCAATTCCAGGATATCAATCAACCAACACCTCCACTCAGCTCCATCTGTGGACCAAACCCAGGGCATTGCACTTGCTAAGCAAGCTCTCTACACTAAGTTAAATCCCACCCCTTCAACTAGAGATCTTTTATTAATAAAAATCTGAAAAAAAAAAACAACCATATACCTATACACATGTGGTCACCTTGAAATTTCTGGGGGCAAGGCCCCAAACACTCGTGCTTCCGACACAACCACGTCTCAGAAATTTTGAAGCTTTATAAATTATCTGATGCCAGTAGTTCTAGACCCCACAAATGACATTTGAACTTTAAACAAAGTGTAAAGTTGAATCAGTGAGTCAGACTTAAGTTCTAGGCAAGTACATCAGAAAAGTAAACAACCCAGAGCGTCTTTATTCTGACCTGGTCATCTAGATTTCAGAGCTACTGCTGGGACACTGCACCACATCCTAAATCAGCTTCGTCATCAACACCAGTGGGACCACGCCAAATCAAAGAGGAACTGAGTTTTTTTCAAATATTTACTTTTAAGTTGGTGTTGTCCAGACTTGTCTAGTTTTACAAACTGCCTTGCATTGGTTCTTCTTTCTCCTCTTCTTCTTCTTCTTCTTCTTCTTCTTCTTCTTCTTCTTCTTCTTCTTCTTCTTCTTCTTCTTCTTCTTCTTCTTCTTCTTCTTCTTTTCTTCTTCTTCTTTTTTCGAGACAGGGTTTCTCTGTGTAGCCCTGGCTGTCCTGGAACTCACTCTGTAGACCAGGCTGGCTTCAAACACAGAAATCTGCTTGCCTCTGCTACCCAAATGCTGGGATTAAAGTGCCATCGCTGCCTGGTTATTGGTTCTTAAACTTGACTGTACACAGATATCACAGGCACACCTCAGAAGCCCCAACACCTGGCTGTTTCTCCAAGGCTGGTTTAATTGGTCTAGGATGCACCCCAAGTTCCAGATAGTCCCCTGCCACAAAGGGTTTAATTTTAGATTCCACTCTACAAAGATTTGATAATCAACACGTGTTTAATAGAACCTGTGCTGAATTTTTCCTAGGCTAGCAATAGGTGTTCTGACACTGTCCTGTGACACTAGGCAGAAGCAGCCACCCAACAGACATGGCAACCCAAGGGAGGGCAACTGCCACTCTGTCATGGGCTGTGTTGCTGAGCTAGAGTGTCAGAGTTAGGCGTAGTGTACACATTTTAAACATACAATATTTTCAATTTACAGTAGGTTTATCAGTAGTGACCCCATTGTCAGCTGAGGAGCATCTGTATTCCACAGCCTCCCTAGTGGCTCAATTATGCAGCCCAGTTTGAGAATGATTGTGGAGGAAGCCTGTCAGAAGCACAGGTCCAATCTAGACCTACTGGATCAGGACTTTCATAGAAGATATGGGAGGCTTAATTTCGTGTGTGTGTGTGTGTGTGAGAGAGAGAGAGAGAGAGAGAGAGAGAGAGAGAGAGAGAGAGAGAGAGAGAGAGAGAGATGTTCAAATATGTACAGATGTATGTACATGTGTGCAGATGTATGTACACATATGTAGAGGCTCAAAGTTGATGTCAGGTGTCTTTCTTGATGACACTCCACTTTATTGAGGCAGAGTCTCTCAGTGAACCCAGAGCTCCCTAATGCTGGAAACTCTAGCCAGCGGGCATGTCCCAGTGACTCTGTCTTTTTCCTGAGTACTGGGATTACAGGAGGCCACCATGCCTGCCTAGTGTTTATGAGGGCACTGAGGATGCTAACTGTAGACCCGATGCTTGCTTGCAAACACTTCATTCAGTGAGCTATCTCCCAGCCTCGTGGCCAACTCCAGAAAATCTGTGGTGCAAGTGTTCTATGAACTAAGCTAAAAGACCTTCCCATTCCTTTGTCCCAGGAGACTGTAATTCTCCTCTGTCCTCGTGGCACGAGAGCAGTCCTCTTGCTAGAGTTGTGGCTGAGGAGGCTGTTGCTGGTCTGGGGCCAAGTCCAGGCTCACTTCCTCCCCCTGCAGCCCATCTACACATGTGGATGTTTCTATAAATCACTTTTGATCTGTGGTCCGTACTCAGGAAGTGCTCTGACTGCTTACTCGTGTAATGATGGAGTGGAGGAAAGGTCTAATTTTAGACCGACAGTGGGGTGGCTTGGGCAGCACCACACTCCCCAAGAGTCTGAATTTCCTCAATGCAGTCGCCTCCCTGCCCTGGCAGCTGCTCACCACAATCACACAGGCAGTCTGAAGCACTCTATCCATCACAGCAAATTACTGGTGCGATCTGCTCAAGAGTATGGTGGGATAGCCTTGCTTCTGGCAATCTTTGCAGAACATTCTTGAAAAGCAAGAGAAAGGCAAGGTGAGGAGGCAGAGCTTAGCAGGTCTGGGCTATTGAATCAATTAGTGAGGCTTACCCAGTTCCCTGTGGTTTACAAGCAGACCGAGGAAATGGGGCTTCTGAGGGCTGCTACTACACAGACTACATTATCCAATGGTATGTGTTATCGCCCAGGTTTTACTGCTGTAATAAATCCAGGGAACAGGGTTAACATTTGTGAGATGCCGTACACAGCACCAGGCTCTGATTGCATTATTTCATGTAATTTAGTCAGCAGCTCTAGACATCATTAATCCCATTTTACAAATGAGCAAACTGAGTTTGCCTGGTTTATCCAGCATCTCACAGGGCAGTAGAAACAGGAAGCTGACAGCTCTCTTATCCCTACATCGTTGCTATACCCAGAATCACATGGCACTTGAAACTCACAGACTATGGAGTCTATTTCCTCCAGAGTCAGGACTTAGAGAGACAGAGACCCCAGGAAGAAAGACCAGCTCTGACAGATGAGCAGTGATAACCTACGGAGGGGTTTCAGGGTACCTACCTACAGGACAGAATAGGAGACAGTGTTGCAGCCCCTGTCACGGGCACAAAACATTGTTCCCTCCTATCCAGAGCTCTTGGCTTGGTGGGTTGGTATGATAATGACTTGTCATATTATTGTGACAAAATATCTGATAAAGGAAATTATGGAAGGATGGGTTTATTTTGGCTCACAGTTGGAGGGTATGGGGACACCATTGTGGTTGGGGCTTGAGGCAGCTGGTCATAAAACTTCCATAGTCAGGAGGCAAAGAGCTGAAATGCTAGTCCTCAGCCTGATTTCTCCTTTTTATCCAGTCTGGGAGCTTAAGCCATGGAATTGTGCCACCCACATTTAGGTTGAGCCTTTCCGCCTCAATTAGCCTAATCTAGAAAATCCCTCATACGACACAGCCAGAGGTCTGCTTCTATAGTGATTCTAAATCCTGTCAAGTTGGCAATCAATATCAGCCATCACAATCAGTAGGCAGATGCTAATGCTGAGCCCTTTTCCCCGGAGTGTCCCCCTATCTGCCAAGGGCTAGGATTTCCATTTCTGAATCTCTGTCTCACCTCAGAGGGGGGAAGAGCAGGGGCTTGATTGATCTTCCCAGCTCCAAAATGCATTTGGCTAAGTTACGTTCCTGGGAAGAGGAGAGTTCATTCTCCATGAGATTCTCCCCCGCTGTGAAAGGACACACGGAGGCTGGGAAGTTGCCCATATTTGCTCAGGTGTGAGGCTACTCAAATCAGTGGGACTTTGACCAGCCAGCCAGTCTGATGGCAGGGCCTTGATGCCATCTGGTGCCTTGTTTGCGTGGTTTGGATATACTGGATGAAGGGAGAGGCTGGATAGCCTAGAGGAGGTTGCTGCTCAGGACAAACAGCCACAGTCAGTGCTAAACCAGACCTTGGGTTATGGAGGAACCAAGATCTGCGGTGATGTGAGAGATAAAATACAGAATGTCAAGCTAACTGAGTTCAGATGAACTATGAGTAAATTTTTAATAAGAATATTCCATGTGGTTATTTGCTGTCCACCTCAAATTCAAATGTAATGAAGTATGCAGAATTTTGATTTATTAAGTCTGGCAATACATTTTTTATGTCTGAGGCGGGGGCAGGAGGTGACTCTGATGTCCAGGGCATTGGACTCTGGCATAGATGGTGAAAGGCTTAAGGCAGGAGGAACATATTTGCTCAGTTATATGAACAGCCCTAGGAATGTATACTGAGATTGTGTAGTTTCAAAGGAGAAACGATATTAGCCTTGTGAAACAGATAGAGTAATCCTCAGAGCTGTACAATCTCTTAAGTGGTGTGTTAGTCCTTCAGAACTTAGATTTAACTAATTCTATCTATAACTTATGAGTTCCCTCCTGAGAGCCACAGCATATTTACCACTATCTAATTGACGTCTGAAAACAAAACAACACAACAAACAACAACAATAGCAGTCAGTCTCCTAGAAGCTTGCTATGGCATGAGGAATGACAGGCAGTCAAACCCAGATTTCTGGATGGACTCTTGTTCCACGGTTGTTACAGACATGGAGAAGTCATGTCTGACCTCACATCCTGACACTGCCAGAGATTCTTCAAATTGTACACACAAACCTGAGGCTTGGGCTTAGTCACTGTGAGTCTTGGTCTTGCAAACAAAACCGGATTATAGACAGGTTTTGGCCTACTCATAGCCTGTTGTCTAGGCCAACCTTTGAGTACTATAATAAAGGTACTGTATTTTCCATATCAGAAAGCAACACACATTCAAGATACTGCTTTGGTTGGTGCATCTGAACTTGGAGTGCAGGACCAATTCATTCTCTTTTCAGGTCCCTGTACAAATCAGGTGCTTTTCCCCCAAGGCTCTTTCCAAAGCCGTGAGTTCTAGAAAGGAAGAGTGGAAAAAGGGTGGAGGCCAAAAAAGCTGTTCCTGGAAAAGCCTCCATTGGCATTCTGGGGTCACGGAGGAGACACTTCTTCCCATGGAGAGGAAGCTTCTTGCCTGAGGGGGTGCCAGAACAGGAAGATGGAGGCTGAGACTGTCGTGTCAGGAGAGGAGCTGAGGACAGTGAAGAATCACACCTGCTGCACACCCTGGGAAGGGAGCCTTTGCTGCAGTGCATATCATTCTGACTCGGACGGGTCAGCCTTCTGTGGTTTTGCCTTTAGGACAGTGAGCCAGCTAGTTTAGTGTCGACATGACACAGTTAGCATCAGTTTTAGGAGAGGGGACCTTGATTGAGAAAATGCCCTCAACCAACTCAGCTTGTGGGCAAGCCTGGGGTGTGATTTTCTTGACTGGACTACAAGCTGTAAGATGGAATAAACCCTTTCCTCCCCAGACTGCTTCTGGTCACATTATTACAACAATAGAAACCCCAACTAAGAGAGGAAAAGGAGCCAGGGAGACTGACAGATGCAAGGGGCTCTAGTAGCCCTTGCTCTGGCTAAGCAGAGAGGGACAGGCATTTCTGGGAGGGAAAGAGGTGCCCACGAATATGGGGAAGGCCCTTGCGCAGCAAGACCCTGTAGGAAGAAGTAGAGATGCTGGTGGGAAGTGGGAGGAGCAGCTCCAGTGCTCATGCTTCTTCCCCAGCTATTGCTACTAACCCAGGAATTCCCAAGGACTGCAGCATTTAACACTGGAGACTGTTCCTGAATCCTGGATAAACTGATGAGCTCAACAAGCCTGATGTCAAAAGAGATTTTGTAACAATTCATATGACCCTAAACCCAATTCTGAAATTAACCAAGCAGTCAATGATGCAGTGCCTAATGGGGACAGGGGCAGCCCTGTGTCAGGTATTGATGAATTCAGAGAGTCACTTTGTATCAGAGAGGCATGAGTCATGAGCTCAGCCTTCCAAGAAGGTTCGTGAAGGGGGAGCCCGGGGAGAGTGAATGCAATTATCTAAAGCAATGGCAGCTTCAATAAAGGATGACAAGGGGACAGCCAATGAAAGAGATACTGGAGCATCTGATTAAGACCCTGAAGGTAAAAACAATAGTGATCACTCTCTAGCTTCCTCTGGGGGACATAGACCGGGCAGTGTCAGCCTCTCTCACTCTCCTCTCTGAGGGCCTCATGGAAGCCCATCACAAAAGAAGCCTTACTGACCTTTAACTTTAGAGCACTTAATTCATTAATTCAATATATTGTATGTACACGTGTGGGCAAGCACACATGGCATGGCATATAGGCATTAGAGGACAACTTGCAAATCTCTCCTTCTACCGAGTGGTTCCTGGGGATGGGACTTGAGTCCTCAGACTTGGCAGTCAGAGCCACTGCTCACTGAGCCGTCTCACCAGGCTCATTGCTGAACTTAAATCCACAATCAGGTTTGTGCAAAGCACAGGAATTGTTCAAAGCCATGATCAAAGAACTAACGAGGCTAGTTTTGCAAGTCAAATGAAATATTTTTCCTAAAGTAGGACACACAACACACACACACACACACACACACACACACACACTGATACTAACTTTTTCTTCTAGAGCATATTCCTAGTAAGGCTGTTGACAGCTTTCAGTTACATACAAGCACCCTTGAGGGGAAGATTAAAAAAAAAACAATGGGTCTATTTTCCACCCCAATATGATGCCCCCATATTGAGGATCCAATCAACACCCCCAAGAAGGGGTGTGCCCTATAGCTTGGAGCCCTACAGAGGGTCCCAGTCTCAGACATGTGGTTGCTACTTCCCCTTTGCCTGACAGGAGAAGACACCCATCAGTTCACAGGCTATAAGTAGGAGCAAGGCACTCTGAGAACCTGGAGACCCAGGAATCTGGGAAGAGACTATCCCCTCAGGTTTGTTAGTGACTCAGAGTATTGGACCCAGCTCAGTACAGCACAGGCCAGGAGGCTAAGCTAAGGGGCTGTGGCAAAGTATGGAGGGAAAATTGCAGGATGCCCATCCTGGTAGCCACTTCTGTGGAGTGAGGAGAGACACCCAGCCCCATTGATACAGTGTGGGCCATAGATGGGCCATGGCTGTTTTATAGAGGGTGAATTCCAATTACCCATAAGAGAAGACAGGAATGAATTCTCTGCTTGTGGGTGGGCCTGGCTGGCTGCCCAGTACTATGCTGAATGGGTTGTGTTTTCTGCCTAGGTGTTGGGTGGCAGCTTGCCAGTCCTTGGAAATTTCTGGGTGAATCATGCTGAGAAAGGGACCACAAACATGTCTGTTTCTAACCTGCCTTTCTACCTCTCTGCACATGTGTGAACATGGCATTTTCTGATAAGGTATTTCTCAGGACAAATGTCCACTCCTGCTTCTCTGAACTCTGAGGTTGAGGCCTGGTCATGTTGCTTCAAGTAAATCAATAACGGTTTGGGGCCACAGAATCCTCTGTTCTGTCTCTATGAAAAACACATGGCACTGCCCACCACAGAGTCACACATGTCTAATAAGAAAGGAACTAAAACAATGTTTTTTGTTGTTGTTGTTGTTTGATAATGTTTATTATGATTGTCTCTGAAAACAAATTCTCAAAGAGTCATAGAGCTTCCCCCCTACCCCCGCTCTCTGGAGTCAAGCACAGAGAAGAGGCACCAGACCCCCAGCTGCGGCCCCCAAAGGTTTAGGGGTTACCATTTGTTCCTCAGGAAGCCTTCGCTGGTTAGCTCAGGTGTGGTGAGGGACAGCTCCTGGAATCTTGGGAACCCATTTCCTTAATTAGCAGTTTTCTTTTCACAGTCTCCATTTTCTTGGATTCATCAGTGGAAGGAAAATTTAGGGACTAAACCAAAAATCAACACTATGACTGCCCTACACTCATCTTTTCCACATCTGTAAGGGGGTCTCAGATCCCATCATTGTACAGATGAAGAAATAAGAACCAGGAAGGTGGCTGACTAATAGAAGGTTTCCACCAGGGTCTCCAGGGCTCAGGGATAGTCTTCCCAGCCCTGTCTTGTGGCTCCGCCACTGCTATGCCACATGGTATCACATCTCTCCTCTTTGGTTGTTTTAAACAGAAATAAGGAAGGATTGTGGAAAAGGGGTCTTAGGCGATCACTGGCTCTCCTATGCTTAGAGCTAGAAACTCTGTATTGAATGGAACCTCTGTATTGAAGGGAAAATTAACCAGTACTTGGGAATGACTACAATGGTTGTTGTGGTCATTTGCAGTGTTTATAATAGAATGCTTCAGACTGATGATTTATTGCAAACAGAAGTTTACTTCCAAATATTGCAGAGCCTTGGAAGTGCAAGATCAAGATACTGTAGAGTGGGTTGTGATAAAGGGAAGTGTCATATGGAGGGAAAGAGGATGGTGTCCATGGGTGGTGGAGGGGGAAGGGCAGGGGAAGTACACTGCATGCTGTTTCTTTGACAAAGGATCTCTATGGTGGATGTCCATAAGGCTGCACATCATCATGGTGGCAGCACTGGGGGCTGGGATTCCTCCAAGCTTCAGTAGCTGCTTTGATATTAGATGCTGCTCACTGGATTGGTTTCTTTTCTTGCTACTGTGGGCGAAATAAGTAACAGAAATAACTTAAGGGAGGGTTTACTCCGACTAATGGCTTCCTCGTGGGGACAGTGGCTCCAGTCTATGGTGAGGTGATTTGCTTACATCTCAGCAGAATAAGAAACGCCAAGAAAATTCAGGCTGGAATAAGGCCAGGCAATCACTTGTAAGGCCTGCCCCACAGTGACCAACTTCTTCCAGTTAAGTTTCACCTTCTAAGGGTTCAGTAAGCTCTTCAAATAGAGCTTCCATCTGGGAACCAAATGCTGAAACACATGAACCAATGAGGACATTTCACATTCAAACCACGGGATCACCCCTGCTCAACCCAGGAGCTAAATTAGAACCATTGATCATTTGCTCCAAACACTGTAATAGATCCTCTCAAAAGACTCATCTGCCTGTCTCATAACCCCTTTCACCCTGGGGTGAGAGAGAGGAGGGGAGAGGAGAAGAAAGGAGAAGACAGGAGAGGAGAAGAGAGAAAAGGAGAGACAGAGACAGAAATAGAGAAAGACAGAGACAGAGAAAGACAGAGAGAAGCACCTTCCAGAGGGTTGAATGCCAAGCGATTTGGATTGACTTCTCATAAAGCTAAAGTCATAGTATATTCGCCCTCCATTGTGTGAGACATTCAGCCAACCATGCTCTAGGTTGTACATCACAGATCCTGGAAGAGTAAGGTCTAACTGTGTTGCTTTACAACTGAAGGTGTATAAGACACATACTTTTAGGTACCAGACTATGGGTTGGCCATGATATTTTTTTCCTATATCACCCAACATAGCTAGCAGGTATCCTTTCTGTTTTTCAAGTATGAAGAAAACCCAAGGCACAGATGTATCATGTCACTCTACTCCACAGCATCTTGTAGTAGGCATATTCGTTTTATACCTCCTGGGATCAAGGAAAATTTCCTTCTCATCTTCCATACCCCACCCTGCCCAGCGCTGTGCATAGCACATGGTATCCACTTGTTACATTGCATATCATTTCAGGGGCATGCAGGAATTCAGTAGCCCGTTATGTTTTCTTGCAATTGACTAGTCTCACCTAGTAATCAGTGTCACACCCTACAGATTTAGCCTGAAGTGAACAGAGGATACCCATATGCTCTGGCACAATAAAGCATCCAGTAGACCCCTGAGGGACACGTGGAAGAATCGATTACTCACCTGATGGAATGGGTCAGTCCTCCATATAACCTGGGCATTTGTGGCTCAGGGCTCTCTGTTCTTCAACCCTATGCCTTATTGAGCCCTATTCAGATGACAGTGAGTGGAAAGGAATGTGGATGGCTTAGAGGGAATTAAAAAATTATTGGAATCTGTAATTGGACATTTACTGGAGGCTCAGGCTGATTAAAGGACCATCAGAAAGAATCAGCACTGATTAACTTTATAGTTATATAAGAGAGGGGCAAGGCCAATTCACCCACCCACAATGGTTTGTGTGTGTGTGTGTGTGTGTGTGTGTGTGTGTGTGTGTGTGTGTGTATGTGTGTGTGTGCATGCACGCATGTGCTATGGAAAGAACAGGGGACTGTAGTTTCCTACTAAGGATGGTATGCCTTCTGTCCCCTCATGGTGATAATCAGCAGTCTCCAGTCATGGAGACCTAGTTTCAAATGTGGCTCTGCCACTTAAAATCCAAATGACCTCTGTCCAGAAACTGTTTCTGAGCCCTGGTTTTCACATCTGTTAACAAGGTGTGACACATCGATATTTCAGGGTTGGTTCCAGGAATAGATGAGGCTCTGATCACAGCCAGCAGGCCCAGAACTTATTATGGGTCTTGTGGAAGGGAGGAGTCCGAGCCATATTATGACTTGAGGAACCTGCACAAGCCTGCTGTGGACATTGCCATGCTTCGCTCTGATGCTCTCCTCTATAAAGTCTGTGAGCTCATGTGTCCCTTCAGTCTCAGCACCACCCCCGCAAGTCTTCCTTGTGTCCAGGAAAACCATCTGAAGAGGGCCTGGAAGCTGCAGTGTACAGTTCTTTTTGAGCTTGTAAGGAGTACAATACTGCTCTGTTCTCAGAAACCTGTAAGAAATTATACGTTTTGATAGTTCTTAAATTGTGGAGAACATAACTACCACTTGGGGACTGAGGATGCAATTGGCCATCACTGCATTCTCCAGTGTACCACGTGTTCCTTCTCATTCTTTTGTTCTTTTCCTCTAGAAGGCTTCTTTCATTCCTTTCACTATATCCCGAATGGAACAACCTCCCCTTCAGCATTGCATTAAGAATCTCTCTTATTTGTTTTTAAAAACGATTCATTTATATTTATTTTATCTACACTGGTGTTTTTCCTACATATATACCTAGGTGAGGGTGTCAAATGTCCTGGAGCTGGAGTTACAGAGACTTGTGAGCTGTCATGTGGTTGCTGGGAATTGAACCTGTGCCCTTTGGAAGAGCAGCCAGTGCTCTTAAATGGTGAGCCATCTCTCCAGCCTCCAATATACTCTTTTTGACTGCTTGCTCTGAGCCCACCTATACTTTTGCTCTGCAGATGAGACAAACAGAGGTCAGAAGAGATTCAGTAACTTGTCCATTATGACAACTTACAGGATATCCCATTACAGGGAACGAGAGGCAGTCCCCAGGGAGAGGACCTGTCCAGGTTTCAGTCAAAAGAGTCTGTTTTGAGGACATGTTCCCAGCATCCCTTCGCACATCCCCTCTTCCTGATGGTGGATGTGTTCACATGTACCCTGTGCTTAACTGTTGTATATTTTTCTTCAAAATAATTCTGGCCTTGTCTTGAATCAGTTTTTTTCATTGAGGCATTTTATATTATTACTTTAGTGACAAAGTATATCACTTGGCATTAATATGTAATAACTAGAGACAGTACAGAACAATACAATTGTGTAGAATTCTAATTATATTATTAGTGGGGCAAAGAAAATAAGGCAAAAGTCTGTTCTCCTTGACTAGGAAAGAGAATGGCAATTTTAGAGGTACCTAACACATCAAAAGACTAAACCAAAGTGTGTTTTAGAGCAGCTATCTACAGCATCATATACTACTGAGAATTTTTTTCCTGTGGGATCACTAGTGTTGTTCAGCATCTGAGATCCTGTAGTCCAAGGTGCTGCCACACCAGACACCACTGACTATCTCCATATGGACAGCGGAGGCTTTTCTTCCTGTACAGTCAACCCCACCAGGGGAATTAAACCCAAAACTTCTGGACATTTTGTTTTGTCACCAAATATCCAACTCTCCTCTATTTTCACAATAGAACACACACATAGGATTTAAGCATAAATTTAGAAAATTTTCTTCAAGACTATTTTATTCACCCCAGAAGTATTGTCAATATAATTAAATTTTAGATAACGAATCAAGGAAGTTGATCTCAGCAGTGGGGAAAAAAAAATGTGATTTAAATTGCCAATATAGAGATACTTTCGGTTCTTGAAAGCCACTGCCAACTGTGCCTGCCGGAAGTTAAATTCTCAATAGCTTGTTATGATTGATGCAAGCATTAGTCATTAAAAAAAAAAAAAAAATCTTGAACTA
>NW_022196898.1:16237472-16247667 GCF_008632895.1 Mastomys coucha
AAAAAAAAAGAGAAAGAAAGAAAAGAAAAGAAAAGAAAAGAAAGCAATCTCAGCCTCCGAGGAACAAGCCTGCTACCAAAGCATCTATTGTACTTACAAAGCTGCATGTGCACACGCAAGAAGGCACCACTTCCCCAGAAGATGGTATTTTCTTTCCTCCCAGACTTTGATATGCCTCTCTCTTTCTCCTCAGGACAGGTCACTTCTCTCCACAGGCACTGTTCCTGTGTGAGTTCACCTTTTGAAACTTATTCTATTCCTAGCCCTGTGACTGAGTAAAAAAATGTGTTCCTTAAGATGTGGCTTCTTTCTTCCTCCTGCCTTGACACCACTCGCTCCGGAGAACTAAGGCAGTGCATCTTCCAGCCGCATTCCGGATGCTAATCCAAGGCGGTCTGCAAAAGCCCGTTGATTTGTAGAGCAGTACTTCTCCTCCATGAATTATATGCCATCTTTATTCTCCCTTATGATGGCGGCAATAAATCGTCCTTTAAATTTTTTTTTTTTTTTTTAAAGAAAGCCTGTATCAATGGTGTGGTTGTTCTTGTAGCAACTCTTTAAATATGGTCATAATGAATAAATACATGAGCCCAGTTCTCTTCTCGGAGTGAGGACAGGAAGTCGGAACGACACCTGTGTGTGGTCGATTCTAAAACAATAGAATACATTGAGACTTCTGCAGCAAATAAGGGAGTTTATTTGCAAGTTCTAATCCAGGGCTAACCTGTTCCCCGGGACTAATGGTGTGAGTGTGTGTGTGTGTGTGTGTGTGTGTGTGTGTGTGTGTGTTGGTGTGGAATACAAGGGAAGGACTGAACTAAAATATGAACTTATTTTGTTTCTACACCAGTTAGTGTTTCTGTTGAACATGAAACACAAAAGAGTCTCTCTCTGAGTAGGGCTTTCTGGCTGCAGCCATAGAACCTAGGCACCTGGAGCTCTGTCCCCAAGTGGCCTCTCCTAATTTGCTAAATAACCTTGGGCAAGTCTCTTAACCTTCGCAAACCCCAGCTTCTCTCTCTACAAAGGGGGAATCTGGGAGCTGTCTCTTCCCAATTCTCGGAGACATCCTAAGGATTAATGATGAGAGGAAGGCAGTCAGGGGTCCACTGTGGCTCTCAGAGAGGTGCCTCTAACCCTAGGATGAGAATCATAAAAATAAACAGAATCAATCCACACCGGCAATCCAGGCTGAAGTCAAGAGGGCTTGACCTTCTGTGGGTTTCCATTTTTTCCATTCCTCAAAGATGGTTAGCATGGGCCAAACAAAACAAAATACCCAATAATGCTTTTATTTGCCAACATTCCCACTGGATTTTTTTAAAAATCTTATTAGTCTGTATCTATAAATGAAATGATTTTAAACATTCCAAAGAATTGAAGGAAAACAAAACAAAAAACAAAACACTCAAACTCTGGCTCAGCCTAAAACACTGGTTGTTCTTGTCTAGACCTTCATCTAAGAGAGGTGTAAGCTCCTTGGACAATTAGCTTTCTATTTGGCTGACAGTAATTATCACCATTCAGGGCTTTGCCTGTCCCTCTTAGGATGGAATATATATTCATGCTGCAGAATCCCAATATCAAGACTTTTTGGGCAGAACCCCAAATGCAAGGAAAAGATCGATTTTAACCTATTTTAAAACATTTGATCTAATTTGATATTTCTCATTTTCAACGGCTTCCAGCAAATAGATGAAAATAAATGTCTTGTCACATGTTGTGCTGGGGACTATGCCTTTGGTTTTCAAAGGCTCTGGAAAACGGGAGGAGAATCCTCTATTAGTGTCGTGTGATGCCTCAGGATTTTCCAGCTGTCATTGTTCAAAGGTCTATTTTTTTTAGAGCCTTGTGGGATGGCCAACTGGATTATTTGTTCTAACACGCTGTAAGTGATCTGGGTCTCCGAGTCCTTTGGCTGTAATGATAAAAAGAGGTGGGACACAGTGGGGAGCAGTGGGCCTTCTTCAGTATTTGTGGGGTGTGCATGAGACTCTGTGCCTGCTTCCCAGACAGACATCCAGTCCTGAGAGCCGAAGAGAAGTAAGAAGAAGAAATTATCAGGATTATGCTGCTGCCCCTTATCTCCTGAAGTCTAATTATTGTAGTGGCCTGCTGCCTTGATTAAGGCTTTCCTCCCTAAATAATTAATTTGCCTTTATACAAGCCTGTTTGCCTCTTACAAATCTTAATGCATAGCACTGAGGACCCAGGCTCAGCAAACCTACTTTCCAACACATAAATAATTGCCTTGGAGTAATTAACAATTAACCTTGGTAAAAGGAGGGCTAAACATTAGTATACTATATTAATTCAATACAGATATTAGCTATTTAGTGTTGGAAATGTTATAAGCCCATAATCATTCATAAACTCACATGGTTATTGAGTTCAGTTAGCTGGGGTATGTTCACTAGTACAGAGGAATGTTTAATGTGAATATTTAACCAATTTTCTTCAGTTCTTTTCTCAGACAAACTTCTTTTGAAAGCCTTAGAGTTAAGAATAGAGTTGAAAATAGAAAAGACTTCAAGATTCCTCAACACGTTTCTGTAGCAAAAGGAAAAACAAACT
The DNA here is from genome assembly GCF_008632895.1 of Mastomys coucha. Taxonomy (NCBI): domain Eukaryota; kingdom Metazoa; phylum Chordata; class Mammalia; order Rodentia; family Muridae; genus Mastomys; species Mastomys coucha. The sequence continues at coordinate 16,240,047 of NW_022196898.1, forward strand.
AATGAACGCCCACCAGTCGAACAGCAAATGGATAGAATCTTCTTCCTAAGTCAAGAATTTGGATGCAAACTACACATAAACATGACTCCAACTCTGGAGCTTCTGGGTATGGACTAGGTAGGCAGAGTTATTTATAAGGGGATTTGTTAAGAAGGGTCTTGGGTTTCCTACTCTTCGTCTCTCAAAGCTCACTATTTGTTCTGGGAAGCAGGGTCTTAATGCCCTGCCAGGCTTCCCACTTCCAGCTTGGATAGAGCCAAATCTCACCCACAGTCTCATCTCTTCTAGTTCAGCCAAGGGTACTTGGGACAGCAGGGGAGAGAAAGAGGAGATAACAGGCAGGTGCTTCTCCATCTTCCCAACCTCCAGCCTTTGGGACCCTAGGAGCTTCATGAGGTCCACATAACAGTAGTTCATACCAGTTCCTTCCGGTCACTAGTGTGACCTCCACATTGGCCTCCACTTTGCTAATCGTCTCCACCCTCTACCACACAGAACTTCCATTTTGTTAGAGCCTTGTTTTCCAGATCAGGGAAAGGCATTATCTAGTGGAACTAGGCCAGACCCTGTGCATTCAAGAGAAATTAATTCCCATTTATATCTGCTGCATTGATAGAGCCCATCTTCCTCCCAATCACCAAACACACATCTGGTTCTGGGATCTTCCCTTTAAGTCCCAGTTCCCAAAGCCATATTGATACGGTGATTTCTACATAGCACACACTCTTTCTTTCTGACCTAAAAAAAAAATCATGATCCGGTGATGTTTCTGTGCATCTCACTTTTTTACCGGTAGTAGTTGTGGATTTATTTCTTCGTCCTTTGCTTTGCTATTGTTGATGTTGCCCCTTTCAATTAAAACCCCGGAGGAAAATGTACCAGGGCAAAACTGCAGCCTTCCTTGGTCTTTGAAATAGCCCCTATAGGGTTCCTTTCTGCCACCAGATTAAATCCTTAAGAATGGCAGCAGGGATGTCAAGGTAGATAACGATATGATGAGACACATTGTGCTGGACACATTTCCCCGGGCTGTACGATTTTTCAACAGATCAGTTTTCAGAAAACAATTGTTTTAGAATTTTTTTTTTTTTTTTTTTTTTTGTAAATTTGCTACCGTCCTAAATTGCTTTTACCTGTTCTTTGTCAAGAGCCGAGCAAGGAGAGGTGCTGAATGCGTTTCTTCTGGATGAGTTATACACTGAAGTGATTATTCCTAGCAAGACAAAGATAGACAGCCAGGAATTATCATCACTGATAAGAATTATTGATTATATGTTGTTGTTAGTCTACCTTTTGTTACTCTAACAAAAATACTTGGAACTGTGTAGTTATAACAGAAAAAAAAGATTTGTTTTAGCTCACAGTTTTCAGAACTGTCGTTCTAGGATCTGATGGCCTGTCTTGCCAGCCTTCCATGGGAGCTTCCATGTTTGCTTCAGAGAAGTAGGAAGGGAAATGACTACATGCAGAAGAGAGGTGGCCTGGAATGGACTTGGTTTAGAATGATTCAGTCTTATGAGAACAAAAGAGTCCTGTGAGAAAGTACACGAATCCCTTCTAAATGTGATGCTCCAATCACCTAACCACTTTCCACTAGTCTCCACCCCTTAAAGGTTCCTCTGCCTCTGGACACCACCATTCTATCACAGATCTATCATACAAACTTTCAGGGGACACATCCTAACCAAAGTCAAGAGGCAGCAAGTACCTTAGTTGTTAGACTTCTAAGAAATGGGTATGGAGAGCTAACGGCCACAGAACAGGGTCATTGGAGACTTTGTAAAGAGTTCTGTTAAAGGGGGAGTAAATCAGTAATAAGATATAAAAAGAGAAAGCAGCAGTCAGGCTCCTCCATAATTTCAGATATTCCTTAAGAATCTGAACCAGTGAAAAAAAGGAAGAGGTGGGGCACGTGGAACAGAGGTGGAACACGTGGAACACCAGTGCACGGCCAGCCTCTGTGTATGTGAAATAGAGAAACTGGGTTGTTTATTTGATTCCCTTTTTCTTTTTGCCAGATTGCATGTTTGAAATCTCTTTTTTTTGATCTTCCAGTGGTCCTGGGGGAAACACTTATGAGGCAGACAAGATGTTTGCAAACTTTTTTTATATTTCATTAAAACATAAATATGACAGGGTAGGTTGTAGACCAGATCAGTCACAAGGTAATTAGCCAAGCAAATCCACCTTTCCCTCTGCCATGATTATAGTGAGGTCATTAACCTTAATTTTTCTATCAGTAAATTGCAAATGTTTCATTTTTCCAACTAGCTGAGTTGGTTTTTAAAAGGGATTTAAGCGTCTCGAGAACTCCATGCTGTATTATAATAAGATTTATAGCTCTGTACATTTTGCACAGTGATAGAAAGTTACTGCTCCACATCATCATTATTCTGAAATCTTCAGGTCTTTGCAATAATTCAAGGCTTTGACAATGAAGGATTTAGCCAAAGAATTTGGCATACTGCTCTGCTCTTATTCTGGGTAAGGTTTTGAAATTAATCCAATTGAAATTTTAGGAAACAGTGCATATATTTTCCCCATATCAAGGGCTATTATTAAAACTTTCTACTTCTCTGTGCTTCTTAACCCTCTGAACATATTGAAAAACACACCCTCTCTCTGGTTTCTCCTAAGTAGGTTTCCATGATCTGTATTAATGTTAGCCTCATTGGTTGGCTGCCAATCAATATTTGACAACAGACAAACAGTCCTAAAAGGCCAGATTCACCACATGACAACAATGGACATGGGGCACACATTGTGGCGTATTGTTTTTTAACATCTTGCTTTCACCAGAAGAAATAGTTGAATCTTGGCAATATCTTCGGGCCACAGTGCTGCTTTCTCATTGGGTCCCTAAACAACATGACCATATAGTTGGGAAATGTACAGATTCCCAAACAGATGATGGTTTGGTGCCTGTGATTCTGAAACACAATCTCATGACTATACTGATTACAAAACTGGTTGAAGAAACACTCTTTTAGAACATTGTAATATTGGGGGAAGGGGAATGGCATTTATTAAAAATGTACTGTGAACATGGTGCAGCAGGCTGAATTGTTCCTTAAAAAGATAGGTTAAAACTATGATTCCCTAGTGTGTGCAAATGGAATGATACTTGGAATTTTTCAGAAGTGATGAAGTTAACATGAGACCATAATGAATGAGGTTGGGAACCAAATCCAATGACCAGCATCTTTATAAGCCAACCAGAGAAGAGTGAATACAGGGTCCACTAGGAAGAGGGCTCATGGGAGGACAATATCTGGAGACTGGAGAAACACTGCAATCCAAGAAATGTCAGACTTCTAGTAACTACGGAAACCTGGCAGAGAGGCATGGGTCAGGGTCTTCCTAGGAGCTCCAAGGAGAAAACAGATATTGGACTTGTAGCTTTCTGAACTATGAAAGGACAGATTTCTGTTGAGGTCACAGTCTGTGTGACCCTATTTTCACAGGCCAAGGAAATGAATGTACATTAAGATATTCCCCATTTCACTTATAAGATATCTTGCCCCAAATCATCTAATAGTGATGGTGGCTGGATCTAAACCCAGGCCTGGTAACAGTTCCCTCCTTCCACTCTGTTTTGACACAGCATCTCTCTTTTCTTCTGCTGCACTGCAGATTCTCCTGTAGAGCCATAGGAATGTGGCACTGTAGATGTACAGTAAGCATCTGTACATCTACAGATGTACAGTGGTCAAACTCACATGGTCAGGCTTGTGCACAATGGCTTACTAGCTGAGCTATCTCCTTGACCCCAGTGAGCTGTTGTTAAAACTTGGAATACAAAGACCCCCATGGACTACCAACTCTTGACATGCTATAGAATGTCTCTTAAGACAACAAAGTGTTGTGAAATTGTGCTTGAATTAGTTAAGAATTTAAAACATACAAAGCTATACTAATTGAATTTGCCATTTTGTTGAGACCTATGTGATGTTTGTGTTTACCACTGACCCATGTACTATAATTAAGCTGTAGGACAAACAACATATCCAGTGAAAATTACTCTTGCTTTTTGTTTTCAGTTAATACTACTTTCCCCAAAGGATTTAAGTTTTGTTTCTTAAAATTTATATAAAACTATCCAATAAAGATTTCTGTGGCCTACGCGTGCTATCAGCTAATTACTGTAAAATAACCAAAGAATAAGATTTTTTTTTGGTGTTAAAGTTTCTGAATTTGAAATAAAATTCAAAACACTTGATAGACATGGCCCAGTTTTGAAGGTGCAGAAGTTACTAGAAGTGATTGTTTTCCTATAAGAAAGTTGGTCACTACACAAGGACCTGGTGTCACAAGTTATGAATGAAACACAACCAGAATTTGTGCTTCTGGAAAAGAGAGGCTGGCACAGGAGGACACTTGGAGCTGTTACTATTTTTTCTCATCTTGTGTGGCAGACTGGACATGCTATGGTATAGGAGGATGGTCCATAGGAAGCCCCTTCGGTTGCCTTGAGAACTCTAAGGAAAGCAAGGCCTGCCTTGCATCTTGGTGAGACTTAGAAGGAACTAGAACGCTGGTCTAAATACATTCCCTGTCCTTTAGGCTTAGATCAAAAGCCAACCAGTGGCTCCCTTTTCAAGATCAATAATACCAAAGCATCTTTTACAATGGGACCAGCTCAGCAAGGCTTCTATCACAGGCTCCCACCACTCTACGAGGCAGATGAATTACTGAAAAGGAGTCTTGGAGCAGAGTGATACTTGCTTGGAGACTCAGGCTCTACAGTATAGGTGTCCTGGGGTTCTTAGCACCATGGGGCCCTTCAGATCTATCCCCAGTCCAGTTCAGTATGCGCACCGTGGAATCACTACTGCCATGTTGGACCATACCATCTTTCTCTCAACTCTACTTGTACTGTGATCTCCCTGCACATTCCATAGTTCAAACTCAAAGGCAGAAGATTTGGCCTGGCCTTTCTCTACCAGCCTCTGAACCAGGCCTAGCATTCTGAGCTGTGCATCATTGGGGCATTATGCATACTTGATAGGAAGTAAGAACAGTGATTCCAGAAGTCTGGGAAGAGCATCTGTGAGTTATCTCAGAATCCTGGGCTGAGCGGTCTTGTGAATAAGTCTTCTCCCCTCACTCCTACTTCATACCTATACTGGAACACCTGGTCTCTCCTTTTCACAGCACACAGTGATTTCTACACCCCTTCAAAACAACCTTGTTATCCAAAGGCTTCCTAGAAAACCCCAGTTTCTTAGTTCTGTAAGAATTCTAGGAAAAATAAACTCTTTGGGAGTCAATGTTTCCTTCCCCCCACCCCCATGATTCTGAGATTTAAAAGCTGGGCAGATAGATACCCTGAGTAAGAGAGGTCACCGGTTTCCTAACGCAGTGGGGGTACTGTTATTTGTGTTATTTGCTTCTTCAGCATTTATACTCTTTTTAGACCATCATTTCCTTACTCACCTGCTTCGCGCCTTCTTGTGTTCTGATTTGGAAAGTAACATTTGCATTTCAGACAGGTACAAAGACTAACAACAAGGCAAGCATGTTTGTGCTCATTTTAAATTATTATGGGCCTTTGCACATGGCCAGGTTTCTGCATGCTTTTTAAGTTTTGTTTAGATATAATTCACACACCCATGTAAAGTGTAAGAGTTACAGGGCACAGTGGTCCACACCTATAAGTCAATGTGTAGGAGCTGTGTGGTAAGCTTGAGGGCAGTGGGGCCATGTAAGCAAGTGTCCGTCACAGGTGAAACAAAACACGCAATAACATAGACCATGCACGGTAGGCTTGGTATACTGCACTGAGATCTGTTGTTATTTTCGTCTGTTGTCTGGTTATTTTCTGTGTTGTGTTACTGTTGTTGCTGTTGCTGTTATTTATTTTGAGTCATGTCTTCTGTAGTCAGGCTGTCCTTAAACTTTCTGTGTAGCCAGAGCAGACTTTAACTTTCTTATTCTGTTGACTCTCTCCAAAGCTCTGGGCCTACAGGTGCGAGTTATCATGCTTGGCCTTTTTAAATTGTGGTAAGTTATATAAAATATAAATGTTGCCATTATAAGCATTGAAGGTTCACAACTCATTGACGTTAATTACATTTGAGGAACTGTGGCCACCACATGTGTGTTGGTTAGTTTTTTGCCAGCATGACACAAACTAGAGTCATCTGGAATCAGCTGAGGGTTTACCTCTAATAGCCTGGCCTATGGGCATTTCCAGGGGCCATTTTCTTTTCTTTTCTTTTTTTTCTGTTACATTTTCTTTTTTAAATTGATTTAAGTTTTATTGCATTATGATGAGAAAAGATACATGATTTCAATTTATCTGAATTTGTTAACATTTAAAAACATTTTAAGTAAATAGAATTAAATCACATTCTTGTTTCCCTTTTGTACCCTAACTCTTTCCAGAGACCCCCTTCAATACCTACAATACCTTTTTGTTATATTCTTTAAAATTTATAAAATATTATAAAAATTGTTTGATATAAAACAACAATCAATTTAACAGTCTTATGTAGATGCTTGTCTACACCAGTACTGAAAATACATACATTTTTCTCAATCTAAATTTTAAGTAACTCCAAACAAATTAACTGTATATTTTAAAATAATACATCATTACTAGTATTCTTAAATGAACATAAATAAAGTCTTTTTGTTTGTTTGTTTGTTTGTTTTGTATTAAGTAGAGCTTAAAATCTTGGCTCTTACTGTGCTACAAGCCAAAATAAGAACAAATTTTAGACATTGGAGTTCATTGTAATAAGGCTGTACTTCAATGATCCTCACATCACCAAAGGATTTTACCTCCGTTGTAGTTAAGCTGAGAGTTGACAGTTCTGCTGCGCCAAGGAATGAATTGTAGGCAGGATTTTTGGATACAGACTTCCTGCTATGGTCAAAGCTATTTGACTTGAGTGAGTGACTTTATTCTCAGCCCACAGAGAACAGGTTACATTCATTTAAGAAATGGTGTGTGTATTAATATGGTCTATCCATAAAGTCATTCACCAACTGTTTCAATAAACAATGGTTCTGTTTGGAGGGTGGCACAGACATTAGGTGAGGGTAAGAATTTGGTTCATTGGCTGTGATAATTTGGAAAAGCATTCATCTCAGAGAAAGAGTAACTTATAAAGTCCTCTTCTTCAAACTTGATATAATAGTTACAAATGTCAAGCAAAGCATTCAGTCTCACTCTTTGTTGTTCTCTTACAAACCACCTCCCAAGTTAATTGTCTATGTTTCTTTTGGCTATATAAATACTTTTGAAATATGTGAGCTGTTCTGAAAACCATAGTATAGTGTAAAAACATGAAATAAACAATACTACTAATAGAGAGGCTGAGATAGGAGAAGCATAACTTCAAGACCATTATGTGATACACAGAAAGACACTATCATGTACAAATAAGCAGAAAGTGTATGGATTCTACAATATTAGACCTATTTCTCCAATTACCAAATTAGAGAGACCATTGGATGACAATCAACAAATTTCTAATTCCTCATATTTTTGGATTACAATTAATTAGGATATGTTGGTAATATTAATTTTCATATTAAGATATTAAAAAAAGTAATTGTTACTGTTGTTTTTGTTGTAAGAGGTGGAATTAGGTTTGTGTGGGTTTGTTGAAAG
>NW_022196898.1:16248076-16269963 GCF_008632895.1 Mastomys coucha
TTGTATGTTCATGGGCATCTCTTTCTTTAGGTTAGGGAAGTTTTTTTTTTCTATAATTTTGTTGAAGAAATTTACTGGCCCATTAACTTGGGTGACTTCACTCTCTTCTATACCTATTATCCTTAGGTTTGGTCTTCTCCTTGCGTCCTGGATTTCCTGGATGTTTTGGGTTAGGAGTTTTTTGCTTTTTGCATTTTCTTTGACTGTTGTGTCAATGTTTTCTATGGTGTCTTCTGTCCCTGGGATTCTCTCTTTTATCTCTTGTATTCTGTTGCTGATGCTTGCTTCTATGATTCCTGATCTCTTTCTTAGGTTTTCTAACTCCAGGGATTGTCTCCCTTTGTGATTTTTTTATTGTTTCTATTTCCATTTTTAGATTCTGGATGGTTTTGCTCATTTCCTTCACCTCTTTGGTTGTATTTCCCTGTAATTCTTTAAGGGATTTTTGTGTTTCCTCTTGAAGTGTTTCTAGCTGTTTACCTGTGTCCTCCTGCATTTCTTCAAGGGAGTTATTTATGTCCTTCTTAAAGTCCTCTATCATCATTATGAGACGTGATCTTAAATCTGAATCTTGCTTTTCCGGTGTGATGGTGTGTCCAGGACTTGCTATGGTGGGAGAATTGGGTTCTGATGATGCCAAGTAACCTTGGTTTGTGCTGTTTATTTTCTTATGCTTGCCCCCCACCATCTGGTTATTTCTAGTGCTACCTGCCCTTGCTAAATCTGACTGGAGTTTGTCCTTCCTGTGATCCTGGTTGTGTCAGAACTCCTCAGAGTCAAGCTGTTTCTGGGATCCTGTGATCCTGGGCTTGTTAGAGAGCTTGGGAGTGGAGCTTCCTCTGGGTGTTGTGGGACTGGCTGCTGAGTTTGCGCCCAAGGTCTGCTTGGCACCAGCCGGCCCAGACAGACCAGAAGCAACCTGAGCCACTGGCATTTTCTTATTTAATAATTGATGTGAGAGGTCTCAGCACACCTTATGGGCAGGTGATCTTTATTATATAAGAAAGCAGGTTGAGAGAGCCATGAAAAGTAAGTCAGTAACCATCATTCCACCATGCTCTCTGGTTCAGTTCCTGCTTCCACATTCCTGCTTGAGTTCCTGCACTGGCTTCCTTTCATGACAGACTTTTACCTATAAGATACATAAACCCATTCTCCTCCAAGTTGTCTTTGGTCATGGTTTTATCACACCAATAGAGAAGCCAATTGAGATAACACTCAGACAGACTTGCTATCATCTAATCAGTAACTCTGTCAGCACAAACAGTAATTTCCCAACCTTCTCATCCCTGACTCTAATAATCTACACTTTCTTTATGTATTCCAATTTCTAGACATTTTTCAAAAGTAAAATTGTAATTTATTTGTTCTTTTGCATATGACTTATTTCACCCAGAAAATGCTTTCATATTTTATCCACACTGTGGATCATGCCTACATGAAAACTTCATTTCTTTTTATAGCTAAATAATATTTCATTTTGTATATACAGTATATATAAATCTATTAGCTATTAAGCTATCTATATAGCTTAAAAAATCTATTTGTCAGATGAGGAATACTCAAGTTGTTTCCATCTTCCATAATTGTGACTAATGTTACAATTGTCCCTGGATTTTAATTTTTTAGCATATAAACAAGTGTGGAATATTTGTATGATAACTCTGCACTCTTTGGGAACTGTCAAACTGCCTCTCAAAGCAGATGGACAAGCAAGGGAGGAGGCTTCTGGTTTCCCCATACCTTTACCGCACTGATTTTTTCCTTTTATTGATGCTTATTTTTTAATAGCTTTTCAGCTAATTCCATGGTGGTCTTGAGTCACACTTATCTCATGCTGGTTAATGCTTAGCACCTTCTCATGCACCTTTTCTGGAGAAGTATGGACTCAACATCACACTGCTCTCTAAAGATTGGGCTGTCTGTTGTTGTTGGGTTGTAAGAGTTTGGTGCTTTTTTGTTTTGTTTTGTTTTACATATTTTGGATGTTAAGGTTTTATCACATAGATAAATTCTAAATAATTTTTATATTCCATAGTTTGTCTTTTCATCTTTTAATCATGTCCTTTAATGAAACACACTTTATTTTTTCTATTTTCTTTTGTTGTTTCTACTTCTGTTCAGGTCTCTGTCTCTGTCTCTGTCTCTGTCTCTGTCTCTGTCTCTGTCTCTCTCTCTCTCTCTCTCTCTCTCTCTCTCTCTCTCTCTCTCTTATCTGTCTGTTTGTCTTTGATTTCTGAGACAGGGCTTCATGTACCTCAGGTTGGCCTCAAACTCACCATGTAGGTGAGGCTGGCCTTTAACTCATGATCATGATTCTCCTGACTCTTTCTTGCAAACATTGGAATTACAGATATGTCCACTATTCCTGGCAGAGTTATGTTTTCAAAAGAAGAAATACAATATAGCTGTTAAAGCCATGTTTAATACTTCTACCCATCTTGCTTCCACAATTACACATAAATTAACTTTCTATTGCTTTAAAAAGTGCACATAATGAAATAATTTTTCTTCCCATGTACATTTTTCATTGAGAACTCAGTGGCTACCTATTCAGCATGAGTTCATCCATTTCTTTCATAATCAGTAATATTCACAGTATTTAACAATTGACCTTGTTCTGGCCCCAGCCTGAACATAGGGGGCTCACTGTAAATAGCAGCTCTGAGTGCTAGAGCACACCTGAATGTTCCTATGGAGACCTGCTTGACCATCAGCACACTTTTCACACAGCATTGACTCATTCTGTAACTGCGAACTTGTAGATTTAGATTACTTTTAGTTTTTCACTAAAAACATCCCTGCAGCCATCTCTTCACACACATGTGGGAGAGCTTCCCCATGATGTAGACTAAGGAGTAGTGTTGATGGGTGGTCTGCAACACACATGTTCCATTTTATTTTTTGTGTCAGAACTGTGGCTAAGGCCTAAAATGAAGACAAAAGACTGAATTTTCCACATTCCATAGAACCACCATGATGTCAGAGTCACAGTAGTTGAGACCAGTAACCTCCCAGGAGGGCATACTGAGACCTGGGATCAATGAGGGGGCCCTTCTGGAGAGAATGAAGTTCACAAAGAAACGATATTCTGTCTTCAACCTCCAAAAGCATCCATCATGAAATCCCAAAGAGGAAGGCTAGAGAGAGCCCTGACAAAAGTTATCTGGGCATCTGCTAGACTCATTCTGCTTTCATTTCATGAATGTCTAAGAAAGTTTAGTGGTGCTCACTCAAGGGAGATTGTGTGAGAGTGTGACACCAGAGTATGTGATGCTGTGGGGCATGAAGAAAGAGTTGGGGAAGAGAGAGTAGGACAGAGAGAGGGACAAGAGAGAAAGGATTCTACTGAATCCATCCATACTGTTTAGTACAGTCAGTATACCAATCATAAGGGGATGGCTCTGTCTCTAGTAAGAGGGTCACTTACAGGGAGAGGTAGGACCCCTTAGAGAATTAAATCCCATGTCAGATAACTATCTAGGTCATACACTCATTGAACCTTTCAAAGAATCCACTTAGTGTCTTATAAGAGTCCTATATTTGGATTCTTACATGGGTCAGAGAAGCAGAAAGAAACCTGTGGCCACCAAGAAAGAACTGTGTCATTTTCTTTTCTACCACATGCAAGAAAAAGAGACACAAGAAGATAGCACCTGAGCATTTGCTGCTGGTGACCCAGCCCCAGCAGAAGACAGTAGACTAGCCATTTTTTTCAGTGTGTGTGTGTGTGTGTATGTGTGTGTGTGTGTGTGTGTGAGAGAGAGAGAGAGAGAGAGAGAGAGAGAGAGAGAGACCTTGATGAGAATCGATCGAGGCTAAATTTTGATCACATCATAAAGATTATTCCAATAAGATATATTGTCAAACATCTGGAAAATCTAGAGATTAGGAAACCTGGTTTTTTTTGTTGTTTTTTTGTTTTTTGTTGTTGTTTTTTTTTGTTTTTTGTTTTTTGTTTTTTGTTTTTTTTTTTTAGCTGGAAGGAAGACTCAGCATGGTATGGTATGGTTGGGGCATTTGTCAGACTAATATACTGGCTTGATTATAAATCAGTAAGATAATATTGATCAGTGAGCTAGTGAGCCTATAATCTAATGGTGTCTGGAACTGCAGAGGTGGCTCCCACTCTATCTCACCAGGAGGGAATGTGCCAGGGCTACCCAATACGTGTACAGGAACATCACCATGATTTCTCTTTAGTTTTGTTTTCTTGCTGCTCAAAAATAGCATCAACTCTGAGCAAAAAACCAAAAAAACAAAAGTTGCGAAAACAACCTGACCAAAAGCAAAGTAAAATGCCTGAAAAATCCTCACTGTACAAATGGGATCTGTTTTTATATTTCACAATGGGAAGTGGATTAGCCACATAGAATGAGTGTTAAAGTAGCCAAGATGGGTTAACCAACCCATGCTTTCCTTCCTCAGAGTCCTGGGTTCTTTATCTGCATGAGAATTCTCTTTCCTTGTCTCTCTATCATCATGCCAGTGACCAACACCTTTCAAGATAGGAGGAGCCTGTGACTGTGAGACCTCCTTGAGCATCCAGCCAGGTGCTTCTCCAGCCTTGGTTTATTAACATCTTGGCCACAGTTTGCTTCTCTTTGCTTCATCCTAGTCTGGAATCTCTGTATCTTCGTCAGATGGACAGTCATATAGCTTATGGTCTGGTTTCCAGTTGCAGATCCATTCATATGGGGATGCCTTCCTCCTGTAGCCCATGGATCAGCTCTACATTCTTAACCTTCCATTGCCAACCCCTAATGCCTCTCACCCTGGGATCCCAGGTTCATAAGGAGTCTAGTCACTTTGCATCTCCAGGAAGGGAGTTTGAACACAACCCACATCAATCTCCCTGGGCTCTATTTACTTTTAACTGAAATGGATAGAGTTACAAGCTAATTGTTATCTGTCACCCTCTAGTGCCAGAATGTATAAAAAGGATGCCCTTTCAGGTAAATGAGCATTACAGGTGGATTTAAAAAAAAATAACATCTTGCTCAAAATTTGCACAAGTTGCAGTTTGAAGAAAATGACAGCCAAACCTAGTGCTGTAAACTACTGCTTACTGGAGAAAAGAGAAAGAAATCCTGTAAGTTGTGGACATAGAGTATGTGAGACAAGCAGAGATTTGGAATCCTGATGTGTGGAGGATTCCTTGACAAAGACAGATGACCCGGGGACCCTGTGTGTGAGGCTTTTGTGTAGCTGCACTTGCCTTGCATTTGTGCCTTGTCTTTCACTCCAGGGTGAGGTTTTGTTCTTTGAAAATTGAAACAATTTTCAACTCCAGAAAGAGCTTTTACAGGCTTTTCATGAACTTGTTTCCTGTGTCTCCTTCCCACACACTTCTCATTCTTTCTCCTCTCTCTCTGTTTCTGTCTTTCTCTGTCTCTCCCTCCCTCTCTCCTCCCCCTCTCTCTTTCTTTCTTTTCCAGCTGGGTTGTGTCAGTCCTGGGTGCCAGATGCAAAATGATTCAGCCAGTGCAGTTCCCCAAGTTGAACTTGTTATTGATTAGCACTTCCTAAATCAAACGGAATTGCTGATCGCTGTTGCAAGGCGCCCCCCTCTTGCTCAGGATCCAAGTTCAGCCCCAGTGTCTGTGCCTGGGTAGGCACTAGGGGTTTTTTGATGTGTTCTCCCATCTTAATCACTGCTGTTGCCAGCAAAGGAAGAGGAATGGCATCTTTCATCGCCAATTCATGTTTTCTAAGCTCCAACTGTGTGTGTGGCAGTGTGCAGCCACAGAGGGGATTTTGACAATTAGCAGGAGCCGCCGCCTTTACTCTCCTTAGCTGTGATAATTAATGCCTCAGGACATTTTTATGAGTTGGTATGTGCTGGGCACATGACACATAGTACTGAGAGCGTCAATTACATATAACCCATTTGAAAGGATGGAGAATTTAACAGAGGCCATTTTAAGCATGTGCTTTGTAGACACACTAATAGTTATTCTGCAATAAAATTGAATCTTTTGCAGATTGGTCACCATGCAGACATCTGTCCAGGAGTGTAAGGACCAGTCTCACCCTTAGGTCACCTCCATCCAATTTCCGCCCTTGGTGATAGACAAATTAGTGATGTATGTGACATTTCATCTATGAGCTCCACCCCCATACCCACAACCCAGCAAAAATGCTATGAGTTTAACTAAATTTCAAAAAACACATTTATCTTCAGATAATTTCAAACTAAAAGTTGTAAGAGTAAAATAAATAACTGTAAATCTTGATATGTCTTAGCTGATTGTCAACATGTTGCCGCATGTCATTATTCTCTCTCCTCCTTAATCCAAACACACAGAGAATTGTCTTTGTTTGTTATGACTATTCAACTGTGTTTGCTTGGGTATACAATGGAGTGCTGTGCTCTGGCCTGTGTAGTCACCCACCGAGTTCTCTCCCTTGTTCTTCTTTCTTTTCTCTCTCCCCAGTTCCTTAAAAAAAATAATTTGTCCTCTATATTCAAAGCATGTTTTGTTTCCACATATGAAAGAAAACACATGCTACTTTTCTTTCTGTGGATGGATAAAGTTTTGCTTGACGTGACAACTTCCAGGTCTGTTCGTCTGCAAATGACTTGATGCCATTCCTCACTAGGGCAGAAGAAAATCTCGGTCTTCTCTAATTTCTTATTTGAAAGGGGTTTCCATACACATCCTCTTCGTACACACTTTAATATGCATTATATAAGAAGGATGCTTTTTTACATAATCATAGACTTATCCAATGAAAAACAATTAGCATTAATTGTTAGCCTTTTCAGCTTGTGTTAGTAGTACTGGCATGAACTAAATCATGTTCCCCCAGTTTATAAATGTAAGTTCTAGCCCCTAAAGCGGCAGTGTTTGAAGTAGTTAGGTTTAAATGAGATTATGAAGGTGCATTGTAGGTCTCTGGGGATTAGTAGCTTTCTAAGATAAGGGACTGAGCTTGCTTGTCCACCCTGAGAGAACATAGCCAGGTGGTTGCCTGAGGAGCCAGGAAGAGAGCCTCTAGCAGGCTTGGCAATACTGGAACCATGATCTTGGATTTATGCCTTCCAGAATTGTGAAGAAACAATCTTTTATTGATTAAGCTACTCAGCCTATGGTGTTTTGTTATGGCAGACAATGCCGACTAATACATGTCTCAAGAAATTTTTTTTTTCTGGAATTTTTTTCTAGCCCAAGATCTAATTATGAATCATGCATTACATTTAGTTAGCATATATCTTTTCTCTTTTTAATTTGGAGTTGCTCCTTAGCACTTTAATATTCTTTTTTATTTTATGAAAGGTATTCCTTTTTAGGATCACAGGTCATTTCTACATATTATCCTTCAGTTTTGGCTTGTCTTGTGCTTCCAAATGTTTTGATTGAGGTTATATACTGTGAGAAGGAGTTCTATGTAAGAAGAGATCTACCCACCTCACTGCACCATGTCAGGTGACATTCCATGTCACTTCATTCATGTCCAGCAGTGATAGTGAAGTTTGTAAGAGCCATAAAGCTCAGGACTTTCCATGTGCTCCTGTAGTTGGCTAGAAGGCAGTGCTCAAAACTCTGACTCTCAGCTCTGTGGCTCAAAGGACAATCAGCAGCATGTGATATCAGGTCAACTCCTGGTGCCGAACGAAAATACCTGAGCGTGTTCTTCTCAGTTTTGCAAACAGTGCAAATCCCAAGGCCTCACACACCAGAGCATTCTGAGGAAGAGCAATGACTTAAAAGCATTTTTTATTTTTTTTCATCTTTCACTCCATTAACACAGTTATTATTGCTGTTGCTGTTGTTCCTCCACAAATTATCCCCTAGTTTTGGTTTGTCTTGTGCTTCTACATGATTTGATTGAGGTTTTTCTAGACTACAGAAAAACCGTTGGCTTTTTCTGATGTGGGACCTAGTGGGAAATGATCATATCCTGATTCCCCTTCATGAGGGATTAGTGCTGGTCTCTTGGAGTAAGCTATGTCTCAGAGGGGTATAGGAGTTTCTAGAGAGTGGGTCACTATGAAAGAGCCACCAGGCTATTTCCTGGGCTCTGGCTTCCTGTTCTGCTTGACTTGTTCTTGCTGTGTGATACCATTTCACAGGTGTAGACAGAGGCCACCACCGGAAGCCTAAGAGCTGGAGCTTCCTGATCTTGGACTGTGATCCTCCCACACTGCAAACTGAACGAACCTTTATTCTTTTTAAGATACCCAGTCTCTTGTGCTTTATTGCAATGAAAGAAAACAAGATAAGGCATGTGTACATTTTCATCCTTATATGTAAATCAACAAGGCTAGACCTAATAATCAAAAATTCTATCTAGTGTCTCTTCTTACAGCAAAGGCTTGGAGCACAGAATGTACAACATATGGAATATGACTCAGAAGAGGCCTTGAGAGCATCTATCAGTGTGTCACCAAGAGTGGAACACATGAACCAATGCTAGGTCTGTGTACAAACTAAGCACTTATTTCAACTTTAGAAAGAAAATGGGCTAGAAAGGGCTCTGTGGAAGCATTTATTCTGCAAGCATGAGCACTCAGGTTCACATCACCAACACCCATATTAAAAGCTGGGGGGGGTGTGTATGTGGCTGTCAATGGCCTTTAAATCTAACAACAAGGGATAGAGTTAAACAGGTCTGGAGAGCTCATTGGCCAGCCAGACTAGTCAAAGCAGCAAGCTTCCAGTTTAGTAACAGACCCTATCTCAAGGCAGCAAGGCCAAAGTAATAGAGGAAAATACCTAATGTCCTTTGTTGGCCTCTGGTGCATAAGAACATGAGCATGGGCCTCCATACTCACATGGGCACGAGTGTATGCGCGCGCACGTGTGCACACACACACACACACACACACACACACACACACACACATATACACATTTCTTACAAGTCTTGTAAATTGAAGTCTGAGGTATCATCTAATCACCAACTTCTTCAACTTTGTACCACATCCACAGAGTCACAAAACATTTGGCTACAGTAAAAGGTTTCTGGGTACACAAGGAGCAAAAAGTATTTCAAAAAGTCAAATGTGTAAGGGACCCAAGGTGCTCCTGGGAGCACTTCTTGAGTTGTTATTGTACTTGAGGTTTGAATCCACAGGTCTTTGTGCTGTTCATCTGTGACAGCATCAGCACCCACAGAAGCTGCCTGAAAACCCTCAGATCCAAAGCCACTGCATGCTACGAACTTTGTGTTTTCACTGTGCAGAAAAGGTTTTCTGTTCTTAGGAAAACATAATGGTTTAATTACTGATAACAAAAGCTTTTCAACGCTCTCAGCATGTAAGTATCAAATTAGTAAATCTTTGGGTCTCATCAGATTAGAATGTTTGGCTTTAAATGTTTTGTTCACTTAGATTTCATTCTTAAAAGTTGCTAAAAGACTTTTGGCTCAGGATTAGAACAGAATTTCTTATAATCCCTAAAACAGCCCTGAACATGAACTACATATGTATACAAAGCTGCTTTCTTAGCATTGACAAGTACAACCAAAGTAGCAATCAACTTTGAAGAACACTGATTAAATATTCAGCTAGGATTTAATTCTCTATGTAAAAACAAACACACACTTTCATCTGATTACTATGAAAAGCTACTTTTGTCTTTAAAATAGATGAAATAATATGTATATCAAAATTCTTTATTATCAATACACATTAGGTTTATATACCTATACATGTATATGCCAGGCTCAGATACAAACTCCACCAGCCAAGGGGAGTCATAAGGAGAAAAAAAATTCTAAAGTAGCTGTGGCCTCACCCAATACCAGGTAGCTAGTAAGAACAATAACCATTACTATGGGCACCAAAGTCCAGAGCATTGACTTGGATTCTCAAATAGCCACATTGGGGCTTTATGATCCTTCTTTAGAAATTAGAAATCAGACTTTTAAAAGATAAACAGTTTACCTGTACACACCAGCCAGCTGCTGGTGGAACCTGGTCATGAGTCCATATTAAGCTCCCCACAGGGTCCTGCACCATGTCACAGTGCAGGAGGGGCTGTCACAGTTCCTATACCTTCCTTTGACCCTTACTCCCTGTGAGAGATGTGTGGGATACCTGGGGAGAGCAGTATGGGAGTCTTACCCATCTTCTGCCAGAACAACCACAGACTGGTCTTACCCACCACATTGTCTGTCCGCGTCACTTAGACAAGCATCCTGATCTTTGTTCACACAACAGTGCAGCACCAACAATGCAGTCTTCAGTAAAAGCTTGCTGGGAAGAGATAAAGCAGGAAAGGGTAGAAAGTAGAAAAGAGAATGAATGGGAAAAGAGAAATAGGGTGGAAGGAAGAAAATTGTGGAGAAAGTGAAATTCTGACTTTATCACATTATTAAGGCTTAACTTCTTATACAAAATTACAAAGAAATATAATTTAGTAATTTCTCAGAGAGAGGTGGGAGGAGACAGAGGAGAGCGTGAGAGAGGGGAAGGAGGGGAAGGAGAGAAGAGAGGCAAGAGGGAGGGAGGGAGGGAGGGAGAGAGCTGCATTTGGTTTTATCTACAGAGAAAATTGCAAACAACCTAATTACTCAAAAATTAGTGGATGAGTAAGTAAATTAGGAACCTCCAGTCAATGCAAAAATATGCATATATTAAAAATAATTGCTGCAAAGTCTAGAGGAAAATGTATTGGATGCAGAAGATTAGTGGCTTAGAAAAGAAATAGAACATAAAAAATAATATTCATGTATAGTAAGAGACAGTGTGTACAGGTAAGAGAATGTCCAGCTCTGTATTGTGCAGCTTCAAATCCCTGGAGCCCATTGCAATATTGGCTACTTGGCTAACAAAAATAAACAAACAAACAAATCAAAATAAATACATAAAAATAAAAACAACCCTGATTGAGTATTTGTTCTGTAGTCAAGGTATAGTAACAGGAAGCAGATTCACCTACCACCTTAAAACAATGAATAAGACAAAATATGTCAAATAATGGCTTTTAGAGACTACTGGAGAGCAGCAAAATAAATGGGCTAGCCCTACATATGTTCCAGTGACTAGAATAGTTCCCAGGATACCCTGAAAGGACTGAGAACCCAGAGTACCTAGGAGTTCCTCTGAGTTAAGAAGACAACTCATTTTTCCCTCTTGTTAATCTCCTCCACTAGCCCTAACCCATTTCCATTACTAAGTCTCAGGTCCTGATACTCATGAAAACATGCACAAACACAAACACTGGAAAACCCAATGGGCACATGAAAAACCAAGGAACAAAACAACCACCCAAGAAAGATAAGACCAGATATCAGCACCAATCCCAGATGCCAAAATGCCAGCTTAAAACAGTCAAACAGCCAGGACATTATGTCTCACCTAGAGCCCAGCAGCCATAACACAGCAGGCCCTGAATATTACAAAATATTTGAAACCTAAGTGAAAGACTTTGAAACTGCTTTTACAAATGTGATAGAGGTCTTTAAAGAGGAAATGAATAAATCCCTCAAAGAAATCTATCAAAACACAAACCATGGATAAAACCATTCAAGACCTTAAAGTGAAAATAAATCAATAAAGAAAAACCCAAACTGAGGAAAATCTGGAAATGAAAAACTTATAATATCATACAGGAACCAGAGGCAAGCCTCATCAACAGAATAAAAGAGATGGAAAAGAAAGCCTCAGGCAATGAAGACCTGAGAGACGAAATGGATAAGTTGGTCAAATGTTAAATCTAAAAAACATCAAGAAAATCTGGGAAACTATGAAAAAATAAATCTAAGAATAATAGGAATAGAGGAAGAAGAAGAAACACAGGTCAAAACCCTAGGAAACATTTTCAACAAAATCATAGAAGAAAAAATCCTACAGAAGGAGATGCCTATCAAAATACAAGAAGCATGAAGCACATTTAATATACTAGACCAAAGAAAAAGGCCTCTGAGCACATAATAATCAAAACCCTAAGCATACAGAGCAAAGACAAAATGCAAGGGGAAAAGGCCAAGTAACATATGAAGGCATTAGAATTACTCCTGACTTCTCAATGGATACTCTGAAAGCCAGAAGGCCCTAGACAGATGTAGAATCTAAGAGACCACAGATGCCAACCTACGCTGTACCTAGAAAAACTTTCAATCCCCATAGATGGAGAAAAATAAGACATTCATTGATAAAAGCAAATTTAAACAACATCTATCTACAAATTCAGGCCTACAGAAGGTGCTAAAAGGAAAACTCCTATCTGAACAGGTTAATTATATACAAGAAAACACAGAGAATGAGTAATCGAAGACCAGTAAGGTCAAAACAAAGAGAAACACACACACACATGTGCACATGCACAAACACAAACACACACGTGAAGCCTACCACCACTACCACTACCACACAATAATCAGGAATCAACAATCATTTGTCATTGATGTCTCCCAATATCAACAGCCCCGACTCCCAATAAAAATACACAGATCTATAGGATCAGAGGTGGGAAGACATAGCATATGCCCCAACACCGGAAGTAACTGAGACCAGCAGGGCCCAGACACCCAGAAGCTCTGCCGGACCAGTGGCACAGGTTCCTTCTGATCTGTGCCAGTGCCCTGAGCAGACCTTGGGCACTAACTCCGCAGTCAGTCCCACAACACTCAGAGGAAGCTCTAATCCTAGGTGCTCTAACATGCCCAGGACCATAGGCTCACATGACTGCAGGATCCCAGGAGCTTGGTCACACCAGAATCTCAGGGTCCCAGAGGCAACTTGATTACCAGGAGCCTCTCACACATCCAGGATCTCAGGATCACAAGATCCCAGAATCACAGAATGACAGAGACAGCTGACTCTGAGGAGTTCTGACACAACCAGAATCACAGGAAGAACAGGTTCCAGTCAGATATAGAGAGAGTAGGTAGCACTAGAGATAATGCTGGAGGCAAGTGTAAGAATATGAGCAACACAAACTAAGTTACCTGGCATCATCAGAACCCAATTCTCACACCATAGCAAGTCCTGGATACACCATCACACTGGAGAAGCACGATTCAGATTCAAGACTGAATGATGATGATAGAGGACTTTAAGAAGGACATAAAAAACTCCCTTAAAGAAATACAGGAGGACATAGGTAAACAGCTAGAAGCCCTTAAAGAGGTAACACAAAAATCCCTTAAAGACTTACAGGAAAACACAACCAAAGAGGCAAAGGAAATGAACAAAACTCTTTAAGATGTAAAAATGGAAATAGAAACAATAAAGAAATCATAAAGGGAGACAATTATGAAGTTAGAAGACCTAGGAAAGAGATCAGGAGTCATAGATGCAAGCATCACCAACAGAATACAAGAGAAAGAGAGAATCTCAGGGGCAGAAGACACCATAGAAAACGTTGACACAACAGTCAAAGAAAACGCAAAAAGGAAAGAGCTCCTAATCCAAAACATCCAGGAAATCCAGAGCACAATGAGAAGACCAAACCTAAGGATAATAGGTATAGAAGAGAGCAAAGATTCCCAACTCAAAGGGCCTGTCAATATCTTCAACAAAGTTATAGAAGAAAATTTCTGTAACCTAAAGAAAGAGATGCCCATGAACATACAAGAAGCCTACAGAACTCCAAATAGACTGGGCCAGAAAAGAAATTCCACCTGTCACATAATAACCAAAACACAAAATGCTGTAAAAAAAAAAAAAGGAATAATATTAAAAGCAGTAAGGGAAAAAATAACATATAAAGGCAAATCAGAATTACACTAGACTTTTGACCAGAGACTATGAAAGCCTGAAGACCTTGGGCAGATGTCACACAGAGCCTAAGAGAACACAAATGCCAGCCTAGGCTACTATACCCAGCAAAACTCTAAATTACCATAGATGGAGAAATCAAGATATTCCAAGACAAAACCAAATTTACATAATATCCTTCCATAAATACAGCCCTACAAAGGATAATAGATATAAAACACCAAGGAGGGAAACTATACCTTAGAAAAAGCAAGAAAGTAATCTTTCAGCAACCCCAAAAGAAGATAGCCACAGAAATATAATTCCACCTCTAACAACAAAAATAACATGAAGTAACAATCACTTTTCCTCGATATCTTTTAACATTAATGGAATCAATTCCCCAAAAAAGACATAGACTTACAGACTGGATATGTAAACAGGACCCAGCATTTTGCTGCGCACAGGAAATGTACCTCAGTGACAAAGACAGACACTACCTCAGAGTAAAAGGCTGGAAAACCATTTTCCAAGCAAATGGTCCCAAGAAACAAGCTGGAGTAGCCATTCTAATATCGAATAAAATCAACTTCCACCAAAAGTTATCAAAAATGATAAGGAAAGACACTTCATACTGGTCAAAGGAAAAATCTACCAAGATGATCTCTCAATTCTGAACATCTATGCTCTCAATCTATGGGCACACACATTCATAAAAGAAACTTTACTAAAGTTCAAAGCACACATCACACCTCATACAATAATAGTGGAAGACTTCAACACTCCACTCTCGGCAATGGACAGATCACAGAAATAGAAACTAAACAGAGACACAGTGAAACTAACAGAAGTTATGAACCATATAGATCTAACAGATATTTATAGAACATTTCATCCTAAAGCAAAAGAATATACCTTCGCAGCATCTCATGGTACCTTCTCCAAAATTGACCATATAATTGGTCACAAAACAGACCTCAACAGATACAAGAAGATTGAAATAATCCCAACTAAGGCTAGTCTTAAATACCAACAAAAACAACGGAAACCGCATATAATTATGGAAGCTGAGCAATGCCTTACTCAATGATAACTTGGCCAAGGAAGAAATAAAGAAAGAAATTAAAGGCTTTTTAGAATTTAATGAAAATGAACACACATCATATCAAAACTTATGGGACACAATGAAAGCAGTAGTAAGAGTTAAACTCATAGCTCTAAGTGCCTCCAGAAGGAAACTGAAGAGAGCTTACACTAGCAGCTTGACAGCACACCTGATAACAAAAAGAAGCAAGTATACCCAAGAGGAGTAGATGGCAGGAAATAATCAAACTCAGGGCTGAAATTAACCAAGTAGAAACAAAAAGAACTATACAAAGAATCAACAAAGCCAGGAGCTGGTTCTTTGAGAAAATCAACAAGATAGATAAACTCTTAGCCTGACTAACCAGATGGCATAGAGACAGTATCCAAATTAATAAAATCAGAAATGAAAAGGAAGATAAAACAATGAAATATATATTAAAATAATTATTCTCTTTGTTGAATATTAACAGTTGAAAATGTTAAAATCATGTTCTACAAACATCAAAAAATTGCATAGATCAACACAGTGAATGAAAAACCAGAATCCATCCTTCTGTTGTAGCCAAGAAATACCCCTTAACATCAAGGATAGACAACATGTCATGGTAAAGGGTTAGACAAACATATTGAAGCAAGTGTACCTAAGAATCAAAACTAGTGTAGCTATTTTAATATCTGACAAATTAGACTTCAAACAAAAACTAATCATAAGAGATAGGGGAAGATACTACATAATCATCAAAGGAAAACTCCACCAGGAAGACATTTCCATTCTTAACTTCTATGCCCCAAACACAAGAACATTTGAGTTTGTAAAAATAAAACACACTACTACAGCTTAAATCACATTTCACGGAATGATCCACTGTATCCAATAGACAGGACTTCCGGACAAAACTAAACAGAAAAGCAATTGTGCTGACATCACAAACCAATTCAACCTATCAGATATCTGTAGAACATTTCACCAAAGCATAAAAGAGTGTACCTTCTGGAACTTTTCCCAAATTGATCATATTCTTGGACACAAAGAAAGTCTCAAAAGATACAAGAAAATTTAAATAACTCCTGGCATCTTATCAGACCATTGTGGATTAAAGCTGAGTATCAACAACAACAGAAACAATAGAATCCTTACAAACTCCTGGAAACTAACAACTCTCTACTGAATGAAAGTATGAGTCAAGATAGAAATTAAGAAAGAAATAAAAGACTTTCAAGAATTGAAGGAACTTAATACAAGCATATCCAAAGGAAAGGACACACGGAAGGCTGTTTTAAGAGGTAAGTTCATAGCACTAACACCTAACATTAAAAAATTGGAGAGATCTCATGCTAAAACTTAACAGCACACCTGAACACTTCTGTAATAAAATAAAATCACTCAAAAGGTGTAAAAGGCAAGAAATAAAGAAAATTCAACCTGAGGGCTGAAATCAATAAAATAGAAACAAACAAAATACAAAGTATCAATGAAGCAAAGAGTTGGTTCTTTTAGAAAATTAATAAGATTGTCCAACCTTTATCCAAGTTAACTAAAAGGCAGAACAAGAATAGCTAAATTAACAAAATTAGAAATGAAAAGGGGGGTATAACAACAGATACCTAAGAAACCCAGAGACTCATAAGGACATACTTTAAAAACTTGTACTCCACCAAATTGAAGCTAAAATATGTGAATAATTGTCTTAATACATACCCCTTACCAAATTTAAATCAAGATAAGTTAAGCAATTTAAGCAGACCCATAACCTCTACTAGAATAGAAGCAATAATTAAAAGTTTCCCATCCAAAATAAGCTCAAAGCCAAATGATGTTAGCACAGAATACTGCCATATTCCAAAGAAGAGTTAATGCCAGCTAACTCTTCTATTTTTCCACAAAATAGAAACAAAAGAAACATTGCCTAATTTATTTTATGAGGTCACAGTTACTCTTATATGCATACCACATAAAGACACAACAAAGAAAATTACAGACCAATTTCTCTTATGAATGTAGGTCCAAAAATACTCAATAAAATACTTGCAAACTGAGAACACATAAAAAGATCATTTATTATGAAAAAGTAGGCTTCATCCCATAAGTGCAAGGATGATTTGATAGACAAAATTAATAAATGTGATTCACCATATAAATAAACTGAAAAAGCCATGAATGATCATCTCATTAGATGCAGGAAAGGTCTTTGACAAAAATCCAACATCACTTCATAATGAAAGAAAGTCCTGGAGACAATATATCTCAACATAATAAAGGCAGTTTACAGCAAGCCAATAGTCAACATCAACTTAATTTGAGAGAAACCCAAAGCAACTACACTAAAATCAGGAACAAGAAAAAGGTTGTCCACTCTCTCTATATCCATATTCACTTCCATATTCAATGTTGGGCTTAAAGTCTAAGCTAGGGTAATAAAACAACTGAAGGCGATAAAAGTATTATTATTTGCAGATGATATGACAATATGCATAAGCAATCTGAAAATTTCCACCAGGAACTTCCTACAATTAATGACTACTTTCTGCACAGTAGTTATATACAAAATTAACTGGCAAAAATCAGTATTACCCCAATATATGCAAATAACAAAAGGTCTGAGAAAGAAACATTTTTTGAAATAGCCTCAAGTAATATAAAATATCTTGGGGTATCTCTAACCAAGCAAGTGAAAGACTTGGATGGTAAAAATTTCAAGTCATTGAAGAAGATTAAAAGATCTCCCATGCTCATGTAGCAGTAGAATTAATAGTAAAAATGATCAACCTACCAAAAGTAATCTAGTTTTGAAAAGTACATTGAAAAGATTCAATGCAGTTCCCATCAAAATTCCAACACAATCCTTCACTGATCTTGGCAAGATAATTTTCAGATTCATATATAAATATACCCCCCTACACACAAACAGGACAGCTAAAACAATCCTGATCAACAAAGTATCACCATTCCCGATTTTAAGTTGTGTTACAAAGCTATAGTCATAGTGTTTTGGCACAAAAACAGACATGTTGAGCGTGGACTTTAATTGAAAACCCAGACATAAACCCACACATTATGGACACCTGATTTCTTAAATAAATGCCAGAAATACAAGATGAAAAAAAGAGCATTTTCAACAAGTGGTGCTGGTCTAACTGGATGATTGCATGTAGAATAATCCAAATTGATTTACACTTATCACCTTAGACAAAACACAATTCTAAATGGATCAATGACCTCAACATAATACCAAATGCATTGAACCTGTAGAATAGAAAGTGGGGAATATCTTTGAACTCATTGGCACAGGAAAAGATTTTCTGAACAGAACATCAATAGCATAGGCACTAAGATCAACAATACATGAGACCTCATAAAACTGAAAGGCGTCTTCATGCCAAAGGACACGATCATTCAGACAAAGTTGCAGCCTACAGAATGGGATTTTCCCAGCTTCATATCTGATAGAGGGCTAATGTCCCAAATATACAAAGAACTCAAGAAACTAGATATTGAATGAAAAATAACCCAATTAAAATGGCTTACAGATCTAAACAGAGAATTCTCAATAGAGGAAACTCAAATTACTGAGAAACACTTAAAGATGTGTTCAGCACCCTTAGCCATCAGGGAAATGCAAATTCAAACTACCTAGGAAATTTCATCTTACACCTGTCAGAATGACTAAGATCAAGAAAACAAATGACAGCACATGCTGGCAAGAATGTGGAAAAAAAGCTGGTAGGAATGTAAACTCATACAACCACTGTGAAAATCAGTGTGGTAGTTCCTCAGGAAAATGAGAGTTGATTTACCTCAAGATCAGGCTATACCACTCATAGGTATATACTCAAAAGAATGCTTAAGAATACTACAGAGACACTTGTGGAGCCACGTTTATTGTAGATCTATTTATAATAGCCAGAAGTTTAAAACAATCTAGATGTACCTCAACAGAAGGAAGGGTAAAAAAAAATACAGTGCATTTAAACAATGGATTATTACCCATCATACTTTCAATGTATGTAATCATTGACAATGTATGATGTCATTGACATCATATAATTTTCAGGCAAATGGATGGAACTACAAAATATCATCCTGAGTGAGGTAACCAAGTCACAAAAGAACACACATGCTATGCACTCACTGATAAGTAGATATTATCCAGAGCTTGGAATACTCAAGATACAATTCACAAACCACATGAAGCTCAAAAAGAAGAAAGACTGAAGTGTAGATGTTTTGGTCCTTCATAGAAGGGGGAACAAAATATTCATTGGAGGAAATAAGGAGACAAAGTGTGGAGCAGAGACTGAAGGAAAAGCCATCCAGAAACTGCCCCACCTGGGGACCCATCCGATATACAGTCACCAAACCCAGACACTATTATAGATGCCAAGGAGTGCTTGCTGACAGGAGGCTGACATAGCTGTCTCCTGAGAGGCTGTGCCAGAGCCTGACAAATATAGAGACAGATGCCTGCAGCCAACCATTGGACTGAGCACTGGGTCCCCAATGGAGGAGTTAGAGAAAGTACTGAAGTTGCTGAAGGGGTTTGCAACCTTATAGGAAGAACAACAATATCAACCAATCAGACCTCCCCAGAGCTCACAGGGACTAAACCACCAACCCAGCAGTACACATGGAGGGACCCATAGCTCCAGCTATGTATGTAGCAGAGGATGGCCTTGTTGGACATCAATGGGAAGAAAGGCCCTTGGTCCTGTGAAGGCTCGATGTCCCAGTGTAGGGGAATGCCAGGGCAGGAAGGTGGAAATGGGTGGGTGGGTGGGAGAACACCCTCATAGAAGCAGAGTGAGGGGGATGGGATAGGAGTTTTGGGGGGGAGATCAGGAAAAGGGGATAACATTTGAAATGTAAATAAAGAAAATATTCAATTAAAAAAAAGAAAAAAATACCTGCCCTCAGAGCTCAGAGACCCCAGTGAAAGAGGAGGCAGAAATAATGAAAGTGACAGAGGGGATGGAGGACACCAGGAGAATACAGCCTCTAAATCAATATGAACAAAGCTAACATGAACTTAAAGGGACTGAGAAAGCATGCACAGGGCTACACCATGTCCTCTGTTTTATTATGGCTTCCTGCTTAGTGTGTTTATGGGACTTCTGAGTGTGTAAGCAAGTAGGTCTCTGACTTCTGTATCCTCTCTAGGGCTTGTTTCCTTTTGTTGTTTTGTCTTGCGTAACTTCAATGTGATAGTTTTTGTTTTATCATATGTTTTATTTCATTATATTTTAAAAAATGAGTGAGTGAATGAAGAAATGAATGAATGAATACCTAGCCACTAAGGTAAAGGTTAAGAAATGAACTATTTATATCTGATGAGAGAAAAAAAATCATTCCCTCCAATAGAGTGACATAAGGTATATAACCTACTCCACAGCAGGTCTCATAGTTAGGAGTAGTTCATGAACAAATAATGGACTTGGCAGTGTGTGTGTGTGTGTGTGTGTGTGTGTGTGTGTGTGTGTGTTTATTTGGTGATAGTTTGGTGTGGCATTTTGTTTGTTTATTTTTGTTTGAGTGTTGTAGTATTTTGTTTTCTAGGTTTTGGGATTTTTACCATTGTATTTGTTTTTTTTGTTTGTTTGTTTGTTTTTGAAGAGCAACCAAAGTTGAGTGTGTATGGAGGAAAAGAGGGTCTTGAAGGACTTGAGGCAGGGAAAAAATATGACAAAATATATTTATGTTTAAAAATTGTTTTAAATAGTAAACATATAACAACAACAACAACAACAACAACAATAATAATAATAGTAAACTTCTTTGTGTATGTTAGTAAATGCTTTTAATTCCAGCACCCAGGAGGGAAAAGCAGGTAGATTTTTTTGTGTCTAAGTCTATCCTGGTGTACATAGAGTGTTCCAAGCTAGCCAGGGCTACATAGATTCTATTCAAATAAACCAATAAATGAACAAAAGGTAAAAGGCAATACATAGAACAGTGTGGGGATGCATCTCAGTGGACAGTGCTGGTATAGCAACCATGAGTCTCTAGGTTCAATTTTCGGTATCAAAAGTGAAATAGATAAATATAATTAAATTTTAGTAAAGTACAGAAAGATAAAAAGTAATACTAAATGAGCAGAGATGACATTCATATTCCAATTAGTAGGCATATATTCAAAAATTATAACTATATTTCATGAGTGAAAAGTCAGAGAAACACATGACCATGTTAAATAGAAAATGTCTTAGGTCCATGTCTGTTGCTGTGATAAAATACCCTGATGCAAAGCAGCATATGGCTTATGTTAGCACACAATTCTAGGTCATCAAACACCATCAAAGGGAAGTCAGATCATCCTGCTCTGAAGAGCAGAAGAGTAAGTGCATGTACATTTAACATTCAGCTAGCTTTCTCTACTCAGGCCCAGGACCCAGCACTAAAGAATAGTACTTGCCCACCTTTTAGGCTTGGTCTTTCCACATCAGTGAAGATAAGACAATCCCCAAAAGACATGCCCACTGACCAACCTGATTTACACAGTTTTCTTTTACAAGGTTATTCTAGGCTGTACCAAGGTGTCAAAACTATCATGGAAGACAACATTAAAAGTGGTACAGCGTGAACTTCTAGAGATGAAAACTATAATGCTATGTAGGTCAAATGCAGTAGGTGTAATTCTGCACAGTCAAAGAGACATGGGGAGAGTGATGGTTAGTGAATGTTGGACCCAGTAATACAAACTCTCCAAAATTAAATGCAGGGAGACAGTGGACTAAAATAAATAAATGGATCAGCAATGAGAGACCTTCAAGGAATCTAATATACATATAATTGGAGCCTCAGGAGAAGAACTACAAATATTTGAAGAAATAATAAATGAAAAAGATACATTGTGTAAATTATAATCCTGCAGGTCCAAGAGGTTCACCTGACCAAATCCAAGCAATTTGAGGAAAGCTACACCAAGGCAAATGATAATCGAATTACTGTAGAATAATGATGAGAGAATCTTAAGAGTAGCCAGAAGGAAAAAGGCATACAATGTACAAAAGAACAAAGGGCATTAGGGAATGCAAATTAAAACTACTTTGAGACTTAGCATACCCTCATCAGAATGGCTAAAATAAAATAAAATTTTAAAAAAATCAAATGACAGTAAATGCTAGATGGGTCTGGGGAACGGAAAACTCTTATTCA
>NW_022196898.1:16270019-16315517 GCF_008632895.1 Mastomys coucha
GCAGTCCCTATGGAAAGCCTCAAAAGGCTACAAGTAGGTCTACATGATTCCTGATGTATTCCTGAAAGACTTTGTAGTTTTCTACGACAAAGATAGGTACTTATCATATTCATTGTTAACTCTATTTAGATTAACCAAGAAATGGAAACAGCCTAGACACCCATCAAGTGATGAGTAGATAATAAAAATATTATATATATATATATATATATATATATATATATATATATATATATATATACACACACACACACACAAAAGAATAATAATCAACCGTGAAGAGAAGAGGAGAAGGAGGTGGGTGGGGAAGGTGCTGTGTGAGGGGGCACTGTAAGGAAGGGTGCTATAAAGAGGGGTGCTGTGGTTAAGATGTAAAGTGAATTAATTAATTAATTAATGAAAAAAGATAAATGCAATTATGAAATATGAAGGTAAACGGATGGAGTTTGAAATATTCATTGAGTGAGATTAACCAAATCAAGAAAGACTGTACGTTCTCTCTTATAAGTGGATGCTAGTTTTGAGTCTTCAGATAAGTGTATCTAAGGTGGAGTACTCACAGAAGGCAAAGGGCTAGTAATGGACCATAGGGGAGGATCTCAGGGAAAGAGGCTAGAATACAGGTGGTATGAAGCGAGATGGGGGAGTGATGGAGCAGGAAGGGCTAAATGGGATGCGAAGGTAGCATACAGAGGGAGTATGAAGAGAGATAGCTAACACTTTTCAAAGGGACCTTTTAAAATTCCATATGGAAAGCTACTAGACATTTCCTAAAATGTATACATATACATTAACCATGCATACATGTATACATAAAGTTGAATAGCTACTCTATAACAATGCTTCTCCTAGACACCATAGCTTATCAAATAAAGAGGCTTAGTGCCATGATGGTTTACTTCCTTTAGATTTGTTGATCACTGTGATGCTATAGACAGCCCCAAACATTGCAAATTATTGCTATTGTCCTTGCTTACCTTCCAAACTTGAAGGTGTCACCTTATTGCTGAAGCACTTAATTTTGGGAAGAAGGACAAGAGTCTGCACCTCTCAAAGGAGATGCCATGATACAAGGTGTCACATTGTTGGAGGACTAAGGTCATTTCTCTTTTATATTTGAATCACAGGACACAGAAAAATCAAGCTGATACCAATGTGAAAGCTTCATTCTGTTAACTGGCTTTCATAGTGCTGGGATACACTGTGCATGCTACCGGGGATAAAATATGCTCTGTAAGAAATGTCAAAGAAACCCTTCAGGCTGAGGAAAACTGTACAAAATGGAAATCTACATGTCTCAAAAGGAGTGGCAAGCCCTGGGTTTATTAAATACACAGGCATACAAATCCTTTATATTTCTCTCTCTTTTTATTTCTGAAGATTTACTGAATACCATGCACTCTGCTAACTGTTTTGCAAATATAACTCATCCTCACATTAAGCCTTTATAGAGGACTTACTGTTATCTGGTTACATTGAAGAACAAACTTATAGTCAAAGAACTCAAGACCTTTCATTCTGTGAGTGTGGAGGTCGGGGTGGGTAGCCAAAAGTGATCCCAGAACACACAGAAGAATTGGCGAGCACATGTTGTTTGAAAGTATGAATGAACCACATAGAAACAAACCAAATCTAAAAGGTAACTATGGAAATGAACAACTAGGGAAAATTACTGACTCTCTCTCACTCTCTTACTCACTCTCTCTCTCTCTCTGTGTATATATATATATATATATATATGTATATATATGTATATATATGTATATATATATGTTTGTGTGTGTATATATGTATATATATGATAGACAAATGAATAGATAGATAAATAGGTAGATAGATAGATAGGCAGATAGATAGATAGGCAGATAGATAGGCAGATAGATAGATAGATAGATAGATAGATAGATAGATAGATAGATAGATAGATAGAGTTCAGACTGAAACTTCCTGCCTCACCCTCCCAAAGGCTTGGATTACAGGTATGTGCCACCATGTGCAGCTGAAGTTTTTTTTCTTCCACCCCCTTTCCCCTCCCCTCCATTCTCCTCCTCTCTTAACCTCTTCCCTTGGACCTCCTCCATTTCTCTCCCCTCCTGGCTGACCTCCTCCCCTCAGACCCTTTCCCTTCCCTTTTCACATGACATTTCCTAAGGGGCTAGAGAAGGCAGACGGTAACATTGGGTTTTACTTCAAGATGATAGACTGAGCATATGCTTACACTGCCCGGCAAGAAGGTATATCAAGGTTGGTAGCATCAGTTATCCCTTGGGCCCTGGTGAAATCCACTAAAAGTCAAGCATACACTTGGAAGAATCAGCATTTGAGGAGAGTGGCTAAACAAAAGAAACTGTAAAGTGAAGCCACACAGAGAGGAACAAGCATTTGAGCAACCTAACTTCAGTGTAGTTATGTTTAAACCCCCAATGAGGTAAAGGAGAGAATTCCATTTGTATAGTTTAAAGTGAAGCTTCTATGACAAGAATAGGCCATTGAGAAGACAAAGGAAATACTGATGTTGGAATGAAAATTGACTCTACAAAGGTAAAACGTTTAGGTGCCCAAGGTACTGTTTTGGTTACTTTTCTGTTACTGTGATAGGACACCATGACCAGTGTAACTTATACAAAGAGTTTATTTGAAGAAGGTTCAAGTCCATAATGGCAGGAACACTCATAAACAGGAGGAAGGATACCACAACCATGTACCACAACCACATGCCACTAATGCCATGGCTTAAGGATAGACCTAACTAGGGCAATAGCGAATGGAGAAATGATGGGCTCAGGTTAGCTATATGCCATGATGGAGTCACACCAGGAGCAGCCTGGAACTCGATGTGTTTATTATATGCATCAGGAATGAAGGGGAGGCTGCTTAACTCATCTGAGTAGAAAGTCTCTGTATGCTAACAGTTCCAGGTTTCAGTCCAGGAGAAAGAAACTGTGGGTTGATAACTTCTGCATACCTTAGTTTTAGCATACAGTTGTTAGCATATATACTTGGACCAGGGAAGGTTTTGTTGGCCATTTCTATGGGTCTGAGGCACTGGGGTCTTTGCCATGCTTACACTCATGTCAATAATACACATTGACTCAGGACTTCATCCAGGTTTGGCTCCAGGAGCAGGAAGTTTAGAACTTACATCTTGAACCATAAGGTTGAGGCAGAGAGAACAAACTGAAAGTTGTTCTCTTTTAAATCTCAGAGCCTATCTCCCAGTGACATACTTCCCTCAGAGAAGCTGAAAAACCTAAAGCCCCACAAAAGGTGGTGTATCAACTGGGAGTCAAGTGTCAAATACTCAACACTGTGAAGGAACATTTATCATTCAAACCACTAAAGCTAATGTGTTTCCATTTTTCTAGTAGGAAAATAGACATTCTCTGTTGGCTACAGATAAGCTTATGAAAGACATGAAAGCAATTAATATTGTAAAGTTTCAGCAGAACCAAACAGAAGGAGGTGCCTCGCTGGTCCGCTTCAGAATCTAGTCTTCCCATTTCTGTCAAGTGTTAGAGAAAAAGTAGTTACAGCAAGTGATGTGTGTAGTGTTCTCTGAAGTGAGATACAGCAGGAGAAACAGACCTGGTGGCTCATGGCATCGCGAGAGCTGAGCTGATCAGTGTGGCAGCCCAGTTAGGCATGGAACACCCCGTGAAGTAGTGTGGTGCTGTCCTTAACCCTCTGATTATGTTGTGACATGCAAATGAATGCCTGTGAAGGAACAAGCAAGTGAAAGACTTCCCAGAATTTTAATGAGCCCTCAAATGAGGGCTTTTGAAAAGGTCATTTAGTATCTCATGAATTAGCAAGAAGGAAAATAAACACAACGGTAAAAAAGAATTTAAGATTCAGATTGAGCAGCTGGGGTTGGGCATGCTGAGAAGCAAGATACAAGGGTGGCTTTGAATTATTATTGGCTCTGAGGCAAGAAAACTCTCTCATCTGTGCTAAACAAACAGCACCCAGAAATCGGGGTCTGGAACCAGTTAGCATGAACCAGGAAGTAACCCTGGATGATCATGGCTACCTGATGTGTAGCCTGGTGAGGCCAGGCATGCAATCTGCACATAATGTGTAGGGACAGCTGAGGTTTGCCATACCTCATGTCTGGCCAGCTCTCCACGAAACATGATTCTCATACTTTCAACACCTTCTTAAAGAAAAGTGTCCCCCCCCAAGTACTAGAAAGGCATATTCTGTAGTTAGATGCAGCCAATTTTATATTAGGTTAAGGCAAGTTTCCACAAAAACCATTGCTAGACCCTTTGTGAATCTACAAGGAAGTTTTCTCTATGTAGCTCTGATATGAAGAATGGTATCACATTTGCATTACAGCAGTTATATCCCTATCCCAACTATTCCATACAACAAGGGTCAAAACAAGACATGTAAAAACGGTTAATACTTGTCTTATCTATACTTCCCAAACACTGTTTCCCAACAAATTGTCCAAACAGAACCTCATAAACCAATATATAGAGGTGATATGGTATTTTTCCCTCAGAGATTCAGGGCCAACACTTAACATTAATGTCTCTTAGAAGATGTACAATAAAGAAATTATGAATTCGTTAACCCCAGTATTTATGAAACTTGCTAATCCATGGATCAATCATCAATCAACCTTGTAATCTGTCCCTTTACCCATCTGTTCACATACCCATTTATAGTAATGATGATTTAATTTCATGGAAAACACATTGGAAACCACACCCTACTTGACACACATTGCTTATTCTTACTTGCATGGAGGGGATTTCTTCAACTTTCCGGCAAGAATGATGGAAACAGATTTCAATATTTCAGTCAGAACTTTCCACAGCTCATTGGGAGAATATATAATGAAATTAAGTGAAAGTTTAAGAAATGAATTTGATGAATATACTATCTAATAGTATACACATGTCTTCTCAGATTATTCACCCTTCCAGGCATGAGAACTTTTCTTATGCATTTTAATATTCTGAGCACATTGTTAAATATTTATTCAGTATTTTGGCCTGTAGGCGAGACAGGTAAGTACTGGAAATAACCCATAACTTATCAGATAAGCATTTAAAAACATTTCCTTATATCTTTATATTAGTAAGAGGATAGATTCATATGGTTTGTTTAAGCCAGTCCTAACTTTTCAGGATCACACAGGATGCAAGCAGGGCCTGGAGAGGTACACTCCCCACTCCAGAAAAGGCTCACTGTGATACAAGTAATACTAGACTCCTCCACTTGCCTTGCAAAGCTTGTTCCAGTCATGGGTTCTTTGGTTCCTGGCTCAGTAATTCATTAAACATTTCTTTTTTTTCCTAAGTATTAGGTAGATAATGCAGAGGAATCATAGACTCTACATGGCCATCCATTTAGCTGAACTCCTACATTGTATTATTGTTTTTTTTTTTTAACTCCATGGTCTCGGTTTTTAAAAGATTTATTTATTTTATGTATACAAGTACATTGTACCTGTCTTCAGGCACACCAGAAGATATCAGATCCCATTACAGATAGTTGTGAGCCACCATGTGGTTGCTGGGAATTGAATTTAGGACCTCTGGAAGAGCAGTCAGTGCTCTTAACTGCTGAGCCATCTCTCCAGTCCCCAGCTCCATGGTCTCTTTGCTTTTCTCTTGCAGACTGTCTTCAGAGGACTGTCTTCTAGACTAGACTAGAGCCAACTGTGGCCTTGGCTCTTTGCAACTTATCAGGTCTGGAGCATGCCATTCCTTGAGAAAAAGCTGGTTTAATCTGGCCAATGCTTTGTTCCCTTTTAGTCAGTTGCTGACCTTTGATCTGATCAACAGAGCCTGGCTGTGCACTGTGAAGCATTAATTCCCTACGTGTGTGAGCAGGACAGCTTGAGTAAGAAGAGACTTCAGCATGGCTAGATGATAATATGCCAACCCCTTCCACTCCCACACAGGTACCTGCCAGGCACAATTGCTATAGGGTGCCCACGAGTACCAGCATGAATCGATTTAGTCTCTTTTAAGGTTTATACTCTTACTTCTCAGAAAGACTTGAAGAGTAAAGCTTCATAGTACTTAAAAGGCAATAGCCCAACGGGGTTTAAGAAAAGCAGGAGGCTGCAGTATTCATCAAATGAAATAATTACTCAGTATATCACCAGATGATAGCGTGGTCTAAGAAGACACTATTTCATGTTTATTTTACACGTGCTCACCATCCACCCCGGTGAGTGGACAGTGGTACTGCTGATAAAACACAATCTTTATTTTATATACCTTGGATTTTATGTTATAAGACAAAAGACATTTCCAATTCCTCCAACATTATCTTCCACAATCATAGTTGTTCTTCAGCATTTTCAAATCATACACGGTCACATATATATCTATCCTTCTTTTTCACCAACAAAAAAGAATTTAAAACCCCTCTATTCTATTTGTATTTTAAATGGCACTTGTCTGTGTGCATGTACCTCTGTGTATGTGTGCCTATGTGTGTGTGCCTGTGTCTCAGTGTGTGTACCTGTGTGTGTGTGTGTGTGTGTGTGTGTGTGTGTGTTAGAAGAGACTCTGAGATATCTACTTCAACCATCCCAATCATTTATTCCCATCCTCTATTTTCAAGGATGATCATGGGTATTTATAAGCTGTCCTCATTATTTTAAAAAGCATAACAAAATCTATATTTATCCTTAACAAAACCCTTGGGGCTCAAAACTCATTATTTCTTTTTGCTGTAGGCTTAAGCATTACATGTTCAATGACAATATTGGTAATTTACATCAATCATAGAATTTAATGCACAGTTTATAACTACAGTTGTCCAATCTTTCTTTCCTTCCCACATTCTGTCCCTAGTCCTCAGAAGAAATAACTGATATTGCTGGTAATTCTACCACTAACTGTAGAGGCAAATTCCACACACATCCTAGTTGCTTATTCCTCTCTAGGAAGGGGATGGAAATCATCTGATGGTATGGTAAGATCCTGACACACACAGCCTCGGTTCTATTGAAGTGTTGGTCCATTATACCTACCAGTCTTTCTGGAGGCAGGCCTGATTGCAGCTTCCTGGTAGGACACTTGTGTTTTCCTCAGGAGTGGATAGATGTCTTCTGGCTTCCCTTACCATCACTGGCAGAAGGCTCGTGGAGATAATGAAGATGGATGGCCATTTCCAGCTTCCAGACTGGAGAGGAGATATCTTCTTCTAAAATAGATGAAAGAACACATTTACGCTCTCTTAGCATAAAGCTTTGCATTTATACAGGATTGGTTCAAATGTGGGAAAAGAAAGCAACGGGAGGAACAACTGTAACACAATTCCATTTCTTTAAATCTCTGACACTATCATCAGCCTATTGAATTAGGGGGAGCTAATGAAAACAATAACTGTAAGTTGATGGATATATCGAGTTGATTTTTTCATTTGTTAAGAGGATCTGGTTTCATTACTGGGCATTCGTGAACCAGTTTCCCAGCACCACATTATCAGAGAAACCCTACTCTATCCAGTGTTCTTGGAACTTTTGTTAGAGGTGAGGATCTGAGTCAAAAGGGGAACCTGCCATGATTTCCAAGTTCTTCTGTCTTGGACCAAAAATACTGGATCAGGGACAGGTGCAAAGGATAGAAACAGGTTATTAAATCAGAGAAAGGCACTCCGAAGAGTGGAAGGAGGCTAGTAAGCAAAGACAGTTCCAAACTTGAAAGCTCCAAGTCTCCAACACCATTACAGGTTATGGGTTATTCACGTAGCTAGCACCCACCTTCTCCAGATCTCACCTACTTTTTCTTGCATATGCTGCCATTACACATTGCTAGGCAGAGGTTTCTAGCTTTCTGCCAACGGCCTTCTTCCACGTCAATCCCCATGCCTCTTTCTCTACTCCCCTATTTTTCTGCTCTATTTTTTTAAAGAAAAAAGTCAGTTGATAGTAAGTCAGCAGATTGAGTTCCTCGGTCCATGTGTCAGGTTTTATGGTGTTAGGAGAACAGCAACCTGGAGATCAGGGGGACCAAGATTCAGAGACATCAAGAGAGGTTAGAACATAAGTTTAAAACACTGCGAGATAGGAGAAACCAGCCCAAGTACTCGAGAGCATAGTAGAGCAACTGTTCTACAACAATATATTGTATGTCTCAAACAACCAGAAGAATCTGAAGGCTCATCACACACAGAATCCTACAAACTTTGTGGAAGTGGAATTCTAATACTTTAATGTGAGCATTACACACTGTGTATCCCATTATCTTAATGTGCTCCACAAATATGTATAAATACTGTGTATTTGTTAAAGACAATGTAGTCACTGATGGTTTAAAAACAACTTCAGAAAACACTAATCTAGTTAGTGCCTTCACTATCACACCAGAAAACTGAGAGCCACTAAAGTCAAGGGAAATGGTCAGTTTTGAAACAACCGAGAACAGGGATGTCTGGAGTCTAGGTCTCTTCACTGTCCTTTTGGGACCACTTTCTATACCACTGCCTGCCTCAAAACCAGCTTTGAAGCAGGTCAGGACATCTTGGGACTTAACATTTATTAATCCAATAACTCTGATGACTATTCTACAAGAAGCCGTTTGTAGATGGAGCTGTCCCTAACAAAGTGCTTTATAACGCTGGCTCACAGAACAGCCTCTTGGTGAACTTTGAAAAATCCCAACGGCCCAGCCACATTCGAGACCAATTAAATGAGGCTGCAGGAGGTGGTACTCAGACATCACTATTTTTAAAAGCTCACCTGGTGATTTCAGTTTGTGGAGAGTAGAGAAACCCTGCCCTTACATTTTCTCAGTAAAGACAGAATGGTTTTGATTAGGAATTACCTTAACCTCGGCCTCCCGGAGGGCAATTAGGAAGCACTTAAAATTAACTCAACTCTCCCTCTCACAATGCCTTGTCCTCACAGGTGATCAATATGTGTTTGTGGAGATGACACTTGAGCATCAGCTTTGACTTGAATAAAGCACCCCAAACAAGAGCTATTCTTTGTTGTAGTGTTAAGAGATTTGGGCCAGTGAAGCAAGCCTGAGCCTGTTCTCCTGAACACACCCTTTGTGGAGATAAAAAAAAAAAAATCACCATTCTCCCTGTGGGAGCTCAGCACTGGAACCTGAAATCTACAAAGGCCAGACAAAAACTGGGTGTTTCTTTCTATTCTTTAAATGGTCCCTCTTTTAAAACAGAGAAGGCTTTTTGGTTAACTGCTTCCTTTAGTTCCCAGAAAAAGGAAATGATGAATGTTATTGTAACTCCTGTAGGAGTGGTCATGGTGAGAACATTGGACTGTACCCAGAAGTCCTTGGGCTATGAGGAGTGACTTTCTGTCTTCTCTGATTTGAGCTCAAGGGCAGGATGGAAGAGACCCCGAAGATACCAGAGACGGAATGCCTCAGTTCTTTCTTAGCTGTTACATAACTATGTGATTTTAGACTTAAAAATCTCTCTGGAGTCCATTCCCTCATGACACCTCTTTATTTTACAGTCTTCAGTGAAGAAGCCAATTGGTAAATAGGAACGCTGTGTGGGCAGCACAATGTGGCCTACATATGCTATCCATGTGGACACAGACAAACCTGATGTTCAGTGTATAGCAGTTAAGAAATCACAAGTGGCTGGCAGTGTAGCTTAATGGCAGAGTGACTATCAATCATCTCCTGTGTACAAAGCCTTTCACTTCTGGCTCCACAGAAGTGAAAAGTAAGAAAACAAAATTTAAAAGGCAAAGAAACTGCAAATGACATAGTCATACTTTCATTGAATAAAACTTGGTTGAAGAATAGTTCTGGGCCTACTTAGGAATGGTTGGTACTAGGATGGCTTCAGGTTGCTTACTGTTCCAAGAAACAAAGATCGTTGACCGCAAGCCTTTGCCAGAATGTCCTGCAGTGACAGTCCCTCATTCCTATTGTATGATGTTGCTCGTGGCTCTGCCTTGTTTTCACAGTCCGAATGATAGGCTGTAACATAGGTTAAGCTGCTTCATTGTCTGTATGAAGGTACCAGCTTGCAGAAAACTACCAAGACTCTAAGATTCTCTCTGGCTTAATGGACACTGTATTGCCTTATGTTAGACATAGCGATGGTTAAGCATGCTCATCCTTGAACTGCTGCAAGTTGCATGGCAAAAAGGAAAGGATATGTAGTCCTTAAGGGAAAGCAGAAGAGTAAACAATGGAGATCCATAGCAGGACCAAGGTGATGGGATGCATTTAGCTGTGCAAAGTTGAGGGGTCCATGGGAAACCAAAGAAGAAACATCCACTCTGAACAGGATTCAGAAAGAGGTAGGGAGACAGAGACAGAGACACAGACTGAGAGACAGAAAGGGTGAGAGAGACAAAGAGAGATAGAAAGAGAGGCAGGGACACACCCATACACAGAGAATGAGGCCAGGGAAGAGAGAGGCCAAGAGAGAGAGACATATAGAGACAGAGACAGACACACACAGAAAGAGGTAGAGAGAGAGAGACAGAGACACAGACTGAGAGATAGAGGGGGAGAGAGACAGAAAGAGACACACACATACACAGAGAGGGAGGCCAGGAGAGGGGGGGGAGTTAGTTTAGGGATAATCATGAATTAGCTAAGTGAATAAAATTGGAAGAGGGAAAATGTCTTCAGCAGGAAAAATGCATGTGTGAAAAAGATTTCAGGCTAGAGAACATTCAAATTCAGGGATCCAAAAGTGCTTTGTGTGACTAGGTTGTGAAATGCAAAAGCAGAATGGTGAAACTTAGGCTAGAATGCTTAGGGTGCCTGTCAGCAGAGTGGACAGAGACAGAGCTGAGCACTGCCTCCCTCAGCATCTTGAGGCATTCCTGGAGTGACTTTTATCAAAGGTCTCTGTGCAGGCGTAAGCATGAGGGAAGGCTAAGAGAAGGAGATATGCACAGGATATGAGACCCACATGGGGTGTGTGCTTCCCAAGGGAGATCCGGAGGGGTGTGCTTCCCAAGGGAGATCAGGGTAAGTAAAACACACTCAGTGTGGGGCCGGGCTTCTCCAAGATACAGTAAGCACTTAATTGTCTTAGCATTAGCCATATATATGATTTGGTGGCTCTCAGGTCACATTTTAAGAGGTTGCTTAGAAACTCTTTGTCCCCTCTTTTGATAAGAGACATAGGTGAAGAGATTCCAGAGATGCCTTGGCTAGAATTATAACGTGATAAAATGAGATCAGAAGGCATTGGGCTTGCACGAGGGGCTTCACGCATGTCCTTTCCTTTTACATGAGGTTCCTACATGGTAAGAATTCTATAAAATTGCAGGTTCTGTACTGGGGATAGTAGAAAGATGCAAGTTGTTGTAACTTGCTAGGATTCTTGCCTTGCTACTGAAAGAGGCGGGAACTGATTCCAGAGCCAGGGACTCTTCCCCCCTTCTCAAGACCCAAAGGTTTTCCTTGCCTTTTTATCCTACATCGTGCTTACAAAATCCGTGTTCACACCTCCCTTCCAAACCATGAAGAGCAGCAATATTGTAAGAATACTGGGACTAGTGGGCAGGAATCTATCCCAGGCAAATCAGAATGAAGGCCACGTGGTGACAATCCATGCTGTAGAACACAAAGACAGCCCATAGCAAGGCCTCTAGACTCTACCCTGGATTACACTTTACTAAGTACTTTCTTTTCTTTTTTTAAAAGTAAAAGTATCTTTAATTTTTTTTCATATAATACATTTGGGTCACTTCTTATCCTTCCTCAGGTCCTCCCGTGTCCTCCCCCATCTTCAATTCACCCAAATCCCTACTACTATTATTTTAGCAAGTTCTTTCTAACTACGATGTGAAGGATGGATTGACAAAGGGAGGAAGAATGAAAGGTAATGGAAGTGATGAGGATAATACAGATGAGAGAGCACAGATGGCTAGGTGACTAGGCAGGCACACACATATACATGCACACACATGTGCACCCCACCACACACATGCATGCACATCGTCATGTGACAGCCTAAGGAACGGTGGTAAGGACCAGAGTCCTTGAACACTTGAGGAGTACTCAGGGTATGTAAATGCTCACACTTGACTCTCAGTTCCAAGAGACCTGCTTCTTTAAGAATCCCCATGGTAAAATTCAGTTGGTGTGAACATCCAGCAGAAATCCTCCTGTTTTGTGCCCACAGCAACTTTGTACTGGTTATGTTCCAACAGTCAGGACTGATATAGTATTGATTCTTGTCTGAGATCTGCTGGCATTTACGCTGAGCACGAAAATGAGAGTTGCTAG
This sequence comes from Mastomys coucha, assembly GCF_008632895.1. Taxonomy (NCBI): domain Eukaryota; kingdom Metazoa; phylum Chordata; class Mammalia; order Rodentia; family Muridae; genus Mastomys; species Mastomys coucha. The sequence goes on from NW_022196898.1 coordinate 16,282,223, forward strand.
CATGACTGTCTGGCCTCTTTCTTCCAGAGCCAGCAGTCTCATCCAGCCATCATCCAGGGGAACACACTTGTTGCTTAGTGGTTTGAGGTGACAAGCCAAGAATGAGAAAGAGGGGCCAGGGAAGTGAGCACCTATGTCTAACTGATAGAGTCTGATCAGGATTAACATTGCCCTCAGAAATAATACTCATTTACTGACACATAGGCCTCCCATCACCCTGGCAAAGAGGCCTTTCTTCAGTGTAGGCCTTGGCTTTCTTTTTCTCTTTGCCTCTGGTTTTTTGGTTTTTGGGTTTTTTTGTTTGTTTTTTGCTTTTTTTTTGTCTGTTCAATTGTGTTTTCCTTTTTAAAGCACACATTTCATTCTATTAGCCACACAGAAGTCTGTAAATAAAAATATAGCAAGGATATTACTACTTTCACCCTAAGTTATGACAGACTGTAGTGGTGACGTCCTTCCACGCTCTTGTTCTTACCAAGCACAGCATCTTGCTTGCTCATCATCTCCCATCAGCTTTGCAGTTTGAGGCCTGCATCTGACATGCTGGCAATACAGGTGCTGCCATCTTGTTCCCTTGTCTTCTCCCAGGATGTTTGGTGCAGGGTTTGTAGCTGTTTCAATATCATGGTGTGTCCCCACATATTTTCCCAGCTCCCTTGTCTTCACAATACCAGCATCTCTACAGCTGACCTTCCTCCTTCTTGTCTTTCATCAAGAAGCCTTATATAGTTCTCAAACTATTTAAAAAGCAAGTGCCTTTGAACCATAATGGCAGCCGACTCTTTCTGAGGACTTCTGATGTGGCAATATGAGCAACGAGCTCCTCACAGGAACGTTCATCTCACTCCGATGACTGCCAGTGAGCTACATGCTTTCATTAGCTTTGTCTCCCAGAATTAGAAACGAAAGTCAAGTACATGTCATGAAGTACAGAATTTGGTGAGGAGAAGCTCCAAGTGCTGGACCAAGAGTTTATGTCGGGAGTTAAAACGATGTTTGACTGCAAAGGACGGGGAGGAAAAGGAAACAACTTTAAATATGGGCACACTGTCTTCAATCTATACCAGTCATGATGTGGTCATTTGAGCTGGAGAGAAGCCTTCCTGTGTGAGCTTAAGGCAGCTCTGAATCATAAACTGGACAAAGGTTGTGCTGCAGGGACTAAAGGATGGAGATGATTATTGAGGAGCCAATTTCTAACATCTGCTAATACTTCATAAGCTGTTTGTTTTTACCCCTATCCCTTTCCAGTAAAGAGGAGTCAACACTTCTGTATTTTCCTCCAGGACAGCTGGGTGTGTTTAGGTGAATAGCCTTACAGATGGAACAAAGTTTGAATCATGGGCAGAGTTGGTTACATTTCCAGAAAATGGCTATGTTGGTGCTTTCAGATAAATGATAGCATTTGATTGAAAGGATGTTCATCGATGTTTTGAAAACCTATATTTTGTAACACTCAATGAAATTTGATCTATGGTGATTTGAAACATTAAAGATTTGATATCTCTTATTTTAACCTTGCTTATCTGATCTATGTATTAAAAGAACAAAAGAAATAATTGGTCCTCTTGTAAGTGGCCCTCATCTTGGAAGTCCATTTAATTTTTTTTCTTCTTAAGAGATAAAATGTCCAACAGAAAAAAAAAAGAAAAAACCTTAGCCTGTGTTTGAGGTTAGAAGAAGGGGATGTGATTCCTGAAGGCACAGTAGCCATCTTGGCACTCTGTGGTAAGCAGGATGAAACTAACGTGAAGAAGGGGCAAGGCAAAGCCTAGGAACCCGACATCTCAAAGCTGCTTCTCAGGGTAGTCTTATCTACCTCAGCTTCTTGAGAGTTGTGAAAAATGCATCTTACAGACCTATAGGTGGATACCTGTGAAAGTAGTCTAGAGCATTTACTGCCGAGATACAGGTGAAAGTGTATTTTAGGACATTTTGTTGTAAAGGAAATTTTGGACTTCATCAGAAGAAATTTTGCTCTCAGCTAGATGCCAGCCCTGAGGAGACGTAGCTAGCATGAAACGGCCTTCCTTCATGCATCTCTCTTCACTAATACAGGGTTGAGTGTTGATCCTAAAAACGAATAATCAAATATATAAATTATCATTCATAAAGGTTATCTCAGGTTCATTTTCACTATTTTTAAAATAGAGCAACAATATTCTGCTGAATAGTGTTAATAAAATGCTATGTGAAATACTCAGAACATCCACTCAGAAACAATAGCTGAGCACCCACTATGTGCCAGAAGGGTCAGTGCACTGGTAAGACAGTAGAAAAGGAGGTCAACAAAGATTTACACTAATGAAGACAGATGGACTAAACTATAAACGTAGGCACCTGCTAGACAGTGCTGATAACAGTGAACATGAGAACCCAGAACTGGTATGGGATATAGTTACATGAAAAGGCTCATTTGAGTTTAAGCTTGGAAAGTTCTTAATGATGAGGGGACATGAATCAGGTAGCGCAGAGGAGGCAGAGAACTCAGTGGAGCAGTATTCTAGCATTTGCTAACAGCGGTTTCTAACTATGGTAACTTTACCACAGTACTCCCGTTTTATAAATGAGTCTAGCATGGCTTGGAGATGGGGTATTGGGAAAGGCAACCCAGGAGTGTTTGGACAAGTGCATTCCATGGTTCTGCCCCCATAACCTTAGGGAAGAGACACCTGGCCACTTTTTAGGGATGGAAAATGCAAGCCAGTGGAACTGGGTCCCATAGGCCTATGCTGAGAGGACTGACACGAAATAGAAGCAGTAGACAGTTTCATCTCCAAGAGCTTTATGGGCCCTACTGAAGTAGTAAACTTGACCTGCAGTCCTGTGCAAAGTCTTTTAGATGCCACTGTGTCATGTGAATACACACATGGGTTCCTTTGCTCATGTGGAACTTAAGGGACCCCATAACCACCCTCAACTCACCCACTAGCGTTCACCCACCAGGTCACTTTTGTCTTGGCCTATTATTGACTTTTACAAGATAACTAGAATATTTGTGAAGCTCTCTGAAGATGTGAAGCTCTGCCTTCCCACTGTGCTCAGATATCTGTCACTGGGAGGTGACATGTCCAGAAGGAGGTAAGAAACCAAGTAAAAGAGGCTCTTGTGTTTCTTGCACATGTTTATGTGCATGCAGGTGTGTGTGTGTGTGTGTGTGTGTGTGTGTGTGTGTGTGTGTGTGTGTGTGCATGTGCGTGTTTATGTATGTGTGTGCGTTCAGGCCAGATGGCAGCCTCTGGTATCACTCCTCAGACTCTGGCCACCTTTTTTTTTTTTAACAGTTTTATTTCCTTTGAGACAAGGTGTCTTGTTGGCCTAGAGCTTGCTAATCAGGCTTAAGTTTCTTTGCCAGGACTGGGACTGCAAGTGCTTGCCACCATACCTGGCTTTTTTATATGAGTTCTTGGGATCAAACTCAGGTCCTCATGTTTATGGGACAAGTATGCTGCGGGCTTTCTCCTCAACCCTATTCACGGTTCTTTCTCTGCTTGAACATATGTAGAGTCCAAGAAACAAATCTTTCCTCTTCAGCCCTCTGCACAGTTATTCTGAGCTTGCCACTAAAGGGTGCGATTCACTGGGCATTACTAATGGAGGCCAGCTCCATGAAGTCCTTATTGAGAATATCTTTACCTAGAATGCATCCTTTTCAGAATCTTTGCCTTTTTCTGCAGTTACTCCTCAGGATGCTCTGGAGAACCCAAAAAGGTCAGCTGTTTTAGTCCAAGCCCATCTCTAATTAATTGTAGTATTTGTGTTTAAGTAAATCAATAGTTGAGTTTGACCTCAATGTACAATGTGAGCTATTACATATCACTCGAATACAAAGGAAGCTGGAACACATGGGTCAGACAAACCACTTAGATTGAACCCAAGCATACAGACAAGAAGCTTGGTTCTAGTAAACACTGTATTTCAGAATTACAAATGAGAGGGAGCATTTCAGTTCAATGTATGGCTGAACCCAAAAGGAACAGGGGAAACCTGGGTGAAACAAAGGGAAAACCAGGCAAACCCTACCCCACAAGGTTCTTTTCAACAAGACAAGCTTGGTGGGCTGGAAATGGCCACATTTCTGAGGCACTTTGTCTACTTGAAGAAGGAAAAAAGAAAAATGCACATTGATAAGTTACACATGCTATTTGTTTGTGTTTAACAATCACTTAAGAAATTATTTCTAAGTGAACTAGACTTGTGGGGAAGCAAAGCTCTAGCAAGATGAGTCTGAGCCAAATTTGTTTGAAAGGAAATGTTAACATCTTTTCAAGAATATGTATTTACTTTGCTAAATGGTTCCAAGCACAAGAACCAAGAACCCTCTGCAAGGAAGCAACCCTACGGACACTAGGCATGTGCTCAGTCAGTCTCTCCTCTGCCTGAAGTGACACCTTTCAAATTCTTGGGATCTTGAACTGTGTTCTATTTCTTGAAGACATTTATGACACACAAATGTGCTTAGGGAAGAGCATCTTTGTCACTAAGTCAGAAAATATGGCTTCATAGGAACACCGTGTGCATGTATGTGTGTGTGCGTGTGTGTATGTGTGTGTATGTGTGTGTGTACATGTGTGTGCATGTGTGTGCATGTGTGTGAGCATGTGTGTGTGTATGTGTGTGTGCATGCGTGTGTGTATGTGTGTTATGTGTGCGTGTGTGCATGTGTGTGTGTACGTGTGTGTGCATGTGCGTGTGAACATGTGTGTGCCTGTGTGTGTGCATATTTATGAGTGTGCATTTGTGCTTGTGTGCGCATGTGCGCGTGTGCGTATGTGTGCATGTGCGTGTGTGCATATGTGTGTGCATGTGTACGTGTGTGTATGTGTTCATGTGTGCATGCTTGTGTGTGTGCATGTGTGTGTGCACGTGTATGTGTGTGCATGTGTACATGTGTGTGTACATGTGTGTGCGTGTATGCATGTGTGTGTGCGTGTGTGTGCATGTATGCATGCGTGTGTGTGTGAATGTGTGTGTATGTGTGTGTGTGCGTGTATGACTGTACCTTGCTCCTTTTTACTTGAGGTGTTTGTGTACATGTGTGTTCCAATTTCTGTGCATATGCAAGGATCTATGTACTTGTTAATATGTGTGTATATGTGTCTACATAAGCATGTGAATCCATGTAAAGTATACCTGTATGTCCTGAAAAGCTCTAGATTTGGAGTTCAGAGAATGGGGGTCTTTCCAACTGAATAAACTGTGTGCACTGACTGGACTTTGTTCTCTCATCTATGAAATCTGGAAAATGAACAAAACTTTTCTTCAAGCCTCTTTGTGTTCAAATGTTTCTTGTATTTTTTGCCCAGAACCAGCCCTTCCATGCATATGTAGTGAATAGTATGGCTTAATTGAAAATTAGATGATTACTTCTCTCTTGTCAAAATAAAGGCAAACTTCTCAATGATGGTGAAGAAACCCATGAAGAGATCAACATTTTAAAAGGCATAGAGCAAAATGAACAATGTGTCTATATTGCTTTTTTCTTCTTTTGGGGAGAGTTGGTAAATATTTTTCTGAGAATAAATGTTACCCTCCCTCCTCTTGTGCATTGGTATCTCTCAAAAAATGTGTCAGAGGAGGAGACCTCTGTTCATGATGGCTGTTGCTAAACAAGCAACCAACTTTGTCATGTCAGGTAGAATCTTTTCTGAAGAATGGGGAAAGGAAAATGATGAAAATTGTCATAAGCTCCTTTCCTCCATGTTGCAAAAACGAGCCGATTTTATTTTTAAACCTTCCAATTGACTTCTGGGGATGCTATTCACTAACTCAGTAACACTGGTCAGCTTTCCTAATCCTCCTTAATATGTATGTAATGGGGAAATGAACACTGAGCCTACAGGTTGATGTAAGGTTCAGGTGAAGAATTACATGGAATGCCCTTAGAACAGCAGCTAGTGACACCTGCGAAACATAACATACCTATAACTCCATCATTCGAAATGTAATTATTTTCACAGTATTAATGTGTAAAGGGCTAACCTAAGACCAGAGAATTCTAGTGAGACCTCTGCTTTTGTATCCCCAACATCTGCCTCTGGTGACAGCATTTTTATGCCAGCACACCGGGCACATGCATAGCTGTCTTACTCAGTTCAGGTTGCTACAACAGAATGCCATAGACCACAGATGAGAAAATTCAAATTGCCAACTTTTACTTTAGTTCTGGCAATTGTGGAATTCATGATCATGGTAATAAACATTTGATGGCTAGAGAGGGCTTACTTTTTCACTTATAGACCATGTTCTCTTGTGGTCCAAAGAGGATGAGAAAGCTCTCTTGATTCTTAAAATGGCACTAATCCCACTCGTCAGGCCTCCACCTTCATGGATTAATTATCTTCTAGAGACCCCATCTTCCAATGGCATTGCAATTTCAACAAAAAGAGATATAACTAGTTTATCACAGTGGTGTTTTTTGGGGGGGCTTCTGGGGTACTGATGATAGATTTATTTTTGTGTTCTTAAGGGGCAGTGACACCAGGGACATCTCAGAGCAGCCTGTGATGTCCATTCACACACTGATATGAAGTGTTAGACATGACAGCCTGTTCCCTTTCATCAAATACTGCACTTAATTTTGAAGTGTGGAGATATGAGTTTCTCTTTAATGCCTTCACTTGGGGTTTAGTAGACAGTGAAAGTATCTCCAACCCAGCTGTGCTAGATGAAGCCCTCCTCCTCACTTGTGCCGAACAGTCCACTTGCTAATCTCGATTTCACCCACCCTCTTAGACAAGCCAGATTATTTCAGTAGTAGGCAGAAAATGCAGTCATAGCATCAACATGCTAATTAGAATATTGTTTAAGTCACCACAACTCTTACTTAAAGCGATGGTATCATGTGTAGCTGAAAAGAGTTAATCATCAAATAACTTTCTTCTTGTTTCCCGGAGAAGATTACAGCTATAGTTTGAAAACCCTTCCTCTCTGAGGATGAACTTTACACTATAAGTTGTTCTATGACTTTGGGATGATTCATCATATCCTGTGTCCTCAGCTCCTTCTGCCCTCACTGAGGGGGACATTGCCCTATTATTTCACTTCCTTGGCCATTCTTGACTTTAATTGGTTGGCTGTCATTAAATTTCCATAAAGGATTTCCTCATGCCTGACACAGGAAGAAAGGAATACTTGCAGGGAGCAATCTATGGGAACTCCCCAACTCTGATGTGGGTCCTCGGAGCCGTCAGTCTTCTGAGGTTCAGCTCCTCAACATCTGGTTGTGGCTCTCCATCCTCAGATAGCTTCCATACCTGTCTTCAGCATGCCCGGAAATTCTCGCTCATATTGTCCAAAGTCTTGCAATTAAGAAGGACTTAGGGGAATAGTGGTAGGTAAGTGCATTTGTATCTCTAAAATCTTACAAACAAAATCAAGTAAGCTGTCATTTGAGGACTAAATGAGTCATCAGTCAGACACTCAAAATCAGAAGAGATGCAAGAGATTCTTTTTAACATTGTGAGCGCCAGACTTTTATACATTATACAGGGAAGCAAAGCCAAGGAATTCCTTGATTGGCTTCCTAGAGGCACGTTTGGGTATCATTTATGGACACTTCTCTGGTAAAAGGCTAAGTTTCTGATGGAGTAAATGCAATTTCATTTTACCATTTACACAGAACTGTTCTTTGGTTTGCTTACATGTTAATCATATCAGTACCAGAGTGTCAGTATCAGCTTAATGGCCTCTAGACTAACTTATTTTAAACTCGGACTATGTGAAACCTTCGTGGCCCAAATACACTAGGTACTCATTTCAGTCTTAAGTATTATGTAAAACAAGTCAAGCTCAGGAGGTATAATTACCAATGACGTTAGTCTTTCTTATAGCCACTGCTTACCTGTTCTGTAGTGTGGTTCCTTCTCCAGCCACTTCCTTGGATGAAAACCAGCTGGGTTTGGTGATGCATGTCTATAATACCAGGACTAGCAAGGTAGAGACAAGAGGATTGCCACATGTTTGATGCCAGCCTTGTTTGTCTACATAGCATGTTTCAGACTAGCCAAAGCTGTATAGCAAGACCCCATCTCATAAAGCCAAAGAAGGGTAGAGGGGAAAAAGGAAAAAGAAAGAAAAATTTCACACCCAAAATAAATGTGTAGCTCTATGAATTATTCAAATCTTTGTGTTTTTTTCTTCACATAGTTGGACTTTGCCTGTGGAAGCCAGTGGTACAGCCCGCAAGTATGGTGGACTTCCTTATCTGGCAAGATGGCCTCAATTTCTGACTCCTGCAAGGAGAGGGAATAGGAAAAGTGTCAATTGGCCTGCTTCTCCAGGTTGACACTCCATTTTAATGTATATGTTAAGTCAACAGTTGGAGGAGGGGAGAGTGAACTCACTCCTGCCTTCTGTTCCCCTGAATTATCTATGATGGGTCTCTGGCAGGTCTTCTGCAGACCCTGGATATAAGTTGTCCACTTTCAGGCTTTGTCAGGCAAAACTCTTGATCTGCTAAGAGTATTCCTGTGAAGCGTTGTATGTCAAACTATGCCTTTCCCAAAAAAGGTTCTTAACATACCACTATTAATACCTCCACATAAAACTTTATTTGGAAACAGGCTTCTTTTAAGATAAGTGAAGTCAAGGCAAGAATGTACAGAGTTAGGGTGGGCTATGGGTTCAGAAAACCCATGGCAAACATGACCCTGTGATGTAAAAGGCAGAGAATGGAGTCAAGGAATACTAAGAACTGATCTCACCTTCTGTGAAGGATTTCCACTGTAGGTTCCCTTTGTTTCAAGTTGCCTGGTCACAGTGCTTTGCTGTGACAGCCTTAGGACCCCACCGCTAAGCCAGACTCTGTAGGCTCCACTGCTTAAGCCAGGGAATTAAACATCCCCACTCCTCATGCCCCAGCCTGGTCTGGAATAAAAGTCATCTCAGGCAGCAGTCAGTGGGTGATCAAAAGAAGATGGCACAGTGCTTGCTTGTCGTGATTGGATGGCTGCTTGAACAATTCTTATTTTTCAGTTTTGTCTTGTACAAAAGCACCATTCAGTTATAAAGCCTTTAAGATTTTTTAAAGATGTACTATTATAAATAATTAAAAAGAACCCTAGTCGACTAACTTTATAGTAGTTAAATTATGCAATAATGCCATCACTGTTATGTTATCTCTCTGTAAAAAAAAAAAAGCCACCCGTTGAAAGCAAAAGTATGCATACAATTATAGTTTGCTGAATTTTAAATGCCTTTTCTAAAAAACAAATATCATGGTTGACACAAGTAACCAGCAAAATAATGCTACTACTACATTCTTTTCTTATTTTTTCCTCTTTTGTTTTAAATCTTTTATTACATTAATTAATTAATTAATTAATTAATTGTGTGTGTGTGTGTGTGCGTGTGCACGTGCGCACGTGCACATGCCATGAAGTCTATGTGGAGGTTACTCGGTTCTAGAGGGACTTGGTTCTCTCCTAACTTGGGTCATCAGTCTTGGCAGCATGAGCCTGTAGCCACTGAGCCACCGAGTCACCTCAGAGGCCCTTTCTTTTGTTTTAGCATTATTTTCTAATTATTGCAGCCTTGGAAATTCTTAATGATCTAAAAGGTCTGCCCAGGCTGACTCCTGCAGAGAGATCTACACATTTATGCAGAATGATCATTACTACCAGAAGCACAGACACAACTTGGCAGGGTTCCTTTGACCTTGGCAAGGTTCCTTTCTCTTCCATGGGTGGTCTGCTAATACTAATGCCAAAATCATACGACCCCAGGTGTCAAGACAGCAATCAAAAAGGAGGGAAGACTGAAGTCTATGTTTTGTGATTTTGGTCCTCTGTACAGGGTATGGAGCTTGGGAAGAAATAAAAGAAAAGAACAGTTAAATCAGACAGGCATAATACCTTTAGCCAAAGTCATTGGGTAATCTGATTGCAAATCAGTTATTCCAAAGGTAACGACTATCCAGAGACATGCAGGACCCTGGGCAACCTGTTCTTTAACCAGGCAGCCTATACCAAGGGAGAAGTCATCCGCGTGGTACCCTGGAGCTAATAGGATAGAAGATGCAAACAGCCTAAGAAAAGTGATGTAATTGGTTGGGAGAAGTAGGCTTGTGGCTTTCTCTGTCTCTACTAGGGAGATGGGTCATCGATGAACATACTTTTAATTAAGGAAGTTTCAGAGGCTTCTTTATCACATGGGTAAACAATTTCTTAGAGTAATAGAGAGGTTGTCAATGATTCTTTTATGTTCAAAACACTGTGTATTGTGCTGTAGGTCACTGAGAGGCAGTGGAAGGTGAGAGCTGTTCAATACTCATGGCCTAAGGTCTGCAGAAATTTCCATAATATACAGAATGATTCTATAGGGACAAGAATGCTAAGCTGCAAATTTTCATTTCTCCTGGCTATCTCAGCTCCTTTGCCTCATTTTCCATAAACACCCATAACAACATGGATTGTTAAACTGCCTTCTTTTAAATAAGCCTGGGAATTAAAATTAAAACTTCAGCAGATCAATCTACCTTAATAAAAAGAAAATCATACAAACCTAAGCCTGCATTTAGCAATAGGGAGAATGTTGTGTGGATGGAACGAAGCTTTGAAATGCAGCTACAGAAGCAGCGGTTGCTTGTTTGATTATCTCCTGGCTCAGAACTTTGGATTTAAGCTCTCCAAATGTCTGGTGAGCTACCTGGTCCTTTTACCCACTGCAAGGATTTCCCTTTATCCTATATTTAATTTAATTTCACTGTTGTTTGCAATAAGTTGTGAGTTGGCATGTTAAGGGTCAGCCGAGTGTGTCTCAGAAAAAATGACATCTTCTTAGATTTATTTCAAACTGAGGTTGCAAACCCAAATTATTAGTCTACTGAGCCCATTAAAAAGAATGCAGTGTTCTTACTGAGCAAAGACAAAAGCATCAAACAGGAAAATTCATCTAATTTAAAGCAGATTGAAGATGAACTTGAAATCAAGAATTTAGTGGCAGAGCAATCAGGCCTACTCAAACTCAGTCTGATGACCTAGGGTGGTGAAGGAGAAAAATCTGTCTGTAGCCAATCTTGTCCATGTGATTCACCCTTTCTCCATGGAGGCCCAGGGTGCTGGGTTAGCTCTTCTGCTCAGAAAAAGGCCTGATACACTTCTGTAGGTGATTGAGAGACTGAGGGTTTGAGAAGTCTTACTCCTGGTAATGCTGGCTTCAGAAGACATTTGAAGTTTTGTTATTTTATTGCACTTTACACACATGGGAAATTCCCAGGCCATCAGTTAGTAGCTGCCCTGTCTTTGCTTTTCCATTCTCTCTTGTGGAAAGGATACGAGTTCTTGATGTAGACTAAAATGTGAAGCCTCCTTTTCTAGCCTTCCAAGAGTTCCTTGAAGTACCCATAATCCCTCTATCAGCACCTCTTGGTGAAATCAGGCAGAGCTCTACTCTTTGCAGGTAGGAGCACTGATGTTCATAAATAAATATCAGTGCTCACTTTTCTCTAACTGCTGTGTAGGGTATGGGAAATATTCATTTATATCCCCTAAGGGAATGTTGTCACTGAATGTTGATTGCTCTGCTCTAGTCTAAATTAATTAAATGACACAGTATCTATTGTAGAAAACAAACGAAGACCATTTTACACAAACTACTGTAAATAGTGATTATAATGTGTGATCTTTCCAGAGAAATAAGAGCTAACAATGTGTTCATTCAGAAAGCTCCTGTTGGAAAATCCAAGGCTGTCCTCTAAGCTGTCATGTGCTTCCTCCTTAGCGCTCATGTAGCATACTCTCCAATGATTTAATGACAAAAAAAAAGATCCCAGTAAAATCCAGCATTTAGGGTAAGAGATGGAAACAGAATAAATGTATGAATTCTGCTGTATGGAAATGTGCAGTCAGCAAGCATTTCTCCACATACAAAAGGGGGTAGACTGTTCTTTCTGCTTGAAACAAAAATCAAAGCTTTTTTGGATGCCCTCTGCTCCATTGTCTTGGGTCCACACATAAGTCAGAGATCCAAGATGCAAAGTCACTTAGTTATGAAACAATCCTGTGCACAGTAGGTCTACCAATGCTATTCTGTGATACTGAGTGCCTAGTGTACTTAGTACTACAATACACTGTAGTACATTTCAGTTACTTAACTTGCAACCTCCTGTGACAGATTTTACTTTCACAGTACTATGCAGACAGGGAAATTAAGGCTTAGGCATGTCAACCACTCTGTGTAGCAATCTGAGGCTAATAGGTAGCAAGGAGGGTACTCAAGTCCTAAGCGGCCTTAAATCACCCGTCATGATTTGCTGATATCTCATCAAATTCTCTTTTGTATGTAAAATACGTTGGCATGAATGAATGATCTGAGCTTCTTGTACATTTGTAAAACATTGGCATCTCAGAAGAGTCAAGGTTTAGTGATGAGAAACATGAGACTTAAGACACAAGCTGAAATAGAAGAGACTGGATTGAACTTACATGAGGAAACCACAGGGATGGCCTTCATCCTCTGCTGCCATTCCAGAGCAAAGTTTTCCTCTAAGGAAGCTGAGCAGGCAGGCCTCAGGCTAGAGATTTAGATTACTGGATAGAGTGCTTGCCTTGTGGGCAAGGGGACCAGGGTTTTATGCTCAGGGCTGGATATACCCTGGCATGGTGTTGCTTGCCTGAAATCTCCAGCCTGGAAGGTGCAGGCATTAGAATCAGAGATTCACCATCATCTTAAGTTACATATGGAGTTTTAAACTGTTTCTGAAATACAAGGGACCCTGTCACAAAACAAACCAAACAAAAACAAAACCCTCCATCAGAAAAAACAAAGGTCAAGTCTCTCCCATACCTTCATCTTAACTCAGAAGATCCTTGAATCTTTCCTCATTTTTGGTGACTTTGTTTTTATGTCCCATACCTTTGGTCATTCTCTATTGTCCCCTGAATGTATCTTCAGCCTTTTCTTAGAAAAGGACATAAAATAGCATTGTCCTACAACTAGATCTTAGGACAACCTTACTTCCACCCAGGTACACAAAAGGGGCTCAGAAGTTTGTTTTTCCTGGGCTGAACCTTTTGAAGCTAGCAACTTGGCCCTTAACTGCATCAAGTAAAAACAAAAATGCTCTGAGAGGGTATAGTAGAGAAAAATTCAATAGTTATCCAATTAGTCTCTAGGAAACTGTAATAGTTTCTATCAGAAGTGTGTCCAGAGGCTCATGCTTACAAGCAGGATTGGCAGACAGTGGAAGTTCTTGGGATCTGTGAGGCAGAACTTTTCAGTGGTAGGACTGAAGTGGAAATGTCTGGTTTCTTTGCAGACTCAGTTGTAGCATGTGATTTTTATTGTGAGACTATCTTAGGAGAGGATGTTTTGCTGAGAACAGACACATGGTTTTTTTCTGGAACTGACCTAGTGAAAGGACATGTGATGTTTTGCTAGAGAGGAGCTTAAAAGGACACATGATGTTTGGAAAGTATAACCCAACAGACAATGGACGACTCTGTGGCATTGGTTCTCCTTGCCACTCTTTGTTGTTGTTGTTGCAAATAACAAGTTGATTTGCCTTAATCTTGTGTGGGATGTTTCAGTTATGTAGAGAGGTCAAGTCTTTGTGTTAGGAAATCAAGCATCGTGCATGGATTCTTATAAGAAACCAGCAAGACTCTTTAAAAACACAACACTTATTGTAGATATTTTTAAAAAGTAATTCAAACCCTCTGTGCTTTCTCTCCTCCTCCTTCTCCTCTTTATTTTCATTTTTTTGCTTTAAAAATAAGAAAACAATAAAACCAACATCTATGTTTCTGAGTTGTATCTTGGAAAGATTGCTAGAACAATACCAAACAATTTGATGAAGTGCAAAACTTTCTGGAGACATGTGATAAAACTGCAACGTGGACCTCTTACCTTTTCTTCAAGCCAGTAAATATGGTCACATTTAAGAAACCAATGAGAAATTTTTAAGGAACTTTTAAATCCATTTCCTTCTTTCCTGTTGTGTTCCCTACACCTCAGCACCAATTTTCTACAATTCTAAACCTTTAGGCACATGGCAGGAATAATTACTCCAGAAAGCAGATAAACTTGATGTTGATGAGGTCAGTATGTAAAAGCAACGAAGGCTCATAAAAATTATTGAATTTATTGAGTTTCCTGGAACCACACTTACATGGTAAATCCTGTGCCCAAGTTTAACTAACTAATCTCTATTATAGTTCTTTCATTTGCTTTCTCTTCCAAACCATCTTTTTCCTAATGTATTCTCAATATGCAAGAACATCCTCCATACACACAGCGAGACCCAAACAATCCTTTTTCTTTAGGTTTATATGAGAAAATGAAACTGTTTAGAGTAAAATAAATGCTGCACTTATTTGATTCAAGTCAATGACAGGGCTCTATCTACATTTGAATGAAGTCCAAGCATGCATCATGTACATGATTACCAGGGTCTGTGTAGTCACATTTTTTTTCTAGGTTTTGTCTCATTTTATGACATCTATAAAATGCCTCTATAAAACAATGGGTTGGAATTTTATTTCATTTTTGTTGCTGTTTGGTAAATTTGGGGCAGGTGATATAATATTTATTCTCAACAATTCGTGTCTTCATTTTTTCTTATATGAATTACATATTTCGTGGCTTCACTTTTCTCATATGTTTTTACCAATCCATATATTATCTAAAATTTAGTGACATATTTTTACAAACTCTACATGCTGTCTATAACCAAATGATCTTTCTTGTATCAACCTTAAGGGTTAAGAGACAACCATTTAAAGATTTCCAGGACATCACTGTCCCACAACTTTTGAGGTTCTATTTTGTAATGTAATAGTTAATTTTATGTGCTAGCCTGACTGGGTAATGAGGTAGTTAAACTAAACATTTTTTCTCAGTGTATTTGGGAAGATGTTTCTGACTAAGAGGAATATTTGTATCAATGGACTCATTAAAGCAGGTCACCCTCTCTGTTGAGACTCTGAATAGAACAAAAACATGGAGAAAAGGAGATTCATCTTTTTCTGCTTGTCACTTTAGTCTGAATACCTTACCCTGCTCTCCCTTGTTCCCAGGCTGCTATTTACACCATTGATTCTCCTAGTCTCCCACCTTTGAACATGGACTGAAGAGTATTATCTGCTTGTAGCTGGCACACTGTGGGACTTTTCAGCCTCTATAATGGTAAGCCATTCATGTTTTGTGATTTTTTTTTCTTTTTCAGTGTCTCTGTGTGTGTATCTGTGTGTGTGTGTATCTATGTGTGTGTGTGTGTGTGTGTGTGTGTGTTGTGTGTATAATTAGATAGATGATAGATAGATAGATAGATAGATAGATAGATAGATAGATAGATAGATAGATAGATAGATACTTGACACAAAACACAGGTTGTAGCTGAAAGAGAATAATGCTAGATAGATAAGGATTAGTGGACTTGGAGACTGCTGGAGATAGACCCTCATCTCCCTCGTGACCAGCTTTGGATTCCATGTTTGTTTCCCTGGTAACAATAGTAATGGAAACTTAATATTTGCCCTTCTTTATGATTTAAAATATCACAAGAAGTGTAAATACCATGGTTTTTGATTCCCTTCTGCTGATTAAAAGAACCCTGTTTAAAGGTATGATATTCTGATCTGCCCCAAAGATTTGAATTTTAACTAATATTGTCTCTTCCCTTAAGGGCTAATCCAGTTAGGCCTGTCAATGACCTGGCCAGAAGACCATCCCTCAGGAAAGCTGGTTCACTTGAAGACATGCTTAAGGAGATGGGAGGAAAATGTAATCCCTTCAGTGAGATAATGTACTCACATCTCTCAGAAGCCCCTGAACCCTGCATGCAATGCACTCACAGAGAGCACATCTTTGCTAAGCCCACCTGCCTCTCTGAGTTCTGTCTCAAAAGCATGCCCTTTCCTTTCTGCATTTCTATTTCATCTTTGGACACTAGTAAAGGTCTTGAATATGCTTTCCCCAACACTCCCATCCTTTTCAGTGTTTCTCTGTCTCCATGCCTCTTTTCCATCTCCTTTCTTCCAGCAGTTGCTGAGATTTTCAGCTTTCTAGACTTGCTTCTCTCTCAAACTATAACAAAATAGTCCTTGAGTTTGAGGCCCCATTTTAAATTCTTTCATCATTGAGACTAAGAACTCACAAAAGCGAACCCAGATTTTCCTGGTAATGTTATGAGGCTGTTTATTCTTGAGCCAAATGAGTGCCCAAAGCTTGGTGCATCAACTGCCTTTCTTGTGGTTAAAACCAACTTAAGGAAGGAAGGGCTGGCCTAGGCTCACAGTTTGAGAATATGTTTCCTCATTATAAGAAATTATGGCAGCTAACCCCTGAGGTAGCCAAGAATAGTGAATGCTTGTGTTTAGGCTGATACTTTCTCCGCAGTAAGTAGTCTGGGACTCTGGCTATGTTTAAAGTGGACCTTCCTACCTCAATTAAGTTAATGGAGATTAAGCCCAGAAACTTGTCTCTTTAGAGACTCTCAATTCATCACGTTGACAATATTAACTGTCATATTCAGGGATATAGATTCAGATTGTTTCAGTGTGGAAGTGATTGCACGAGGCTTTCCTGGCTAAAGAGCAAAGAAAGTCATACATTAAGAATTTACCAAATGCCTTGTGAAGGACCATCAGTAGGAGGGTTACAGCAAAGTGAGGGAAACTCTGATATGGATATCAGATATTATGTAATGACTTCTGTAGTGTTGATGGACTGATTGAATTTAATAGTCAAATAAGAACACATTTTAAAAGTTTTAATAGTCATAAGAATGTTAGGTCAGACACTAGGCTGGACAATGAATGACTTTTGGAGGAACTAAAAATAGATCAAGATACTCTGGCTCTGGTCTGGAACAGTTTAACACCATATAATTATGATGTTCAGTTATTTTTGCCATGTGGAACTCTTAATACAGATGCAGGTTTTCTTTTCTTTTTTGGGGGGAGAGGTAGTTTATACTCCTTATGTTTCAGATACATAGGCTGCACACACCATTGGTTCTTCTTTGCTGGAAAGTTCTGAGTAATGCACTTTTGAACATGCAGCTATGCTTTTTATCTATCTCAAGTGTGATGAATCTTTCCATACTAGGAGTGGGTTTGATATTTTTGAGGCTCTGTAAGATTGTATACCAAGTTTGATAAATACTATTGAAGTTGGCTAGAAAATTAAATTAAGCAAGAACAAAATGCAATGCAACAGATGAGTAACCTCCTGAGATACATGGTTTCTTCTGTGACTTGTAGATTAACTCCAAAAATCATTTATAAAAAGTGAATTCAAAAGTGAATCCTGAAATGTCAGAACAAAGAGCAATATCCTCATGGCCTCCCATAAATAAGTATATGGTGCTCATTTGGAAATCTTACTCTTTGCATATGTGCTTTGTAAAAGCAAGTTCATTAATTCACAGATTTGCAGTGAAGCTAATATGTGTCTGATGGTTTCTTGACTATACAGGGAACAATGCTCCTAAGGATTTGCATTTTGTGGAGCTCTCCCTCTACGCCTCATTTTACCCCCAAGTTTCAAATATCTGCTGGTCTCTAATCTTCTTCTTCTTCTTCTTCTTCTTCTTCTTCTTCTTCTTCTTCTTCTTCTTCTTCTTCTTCTTCTTCTTCTTCTTCTTCTTCTTCTTCTTCTTTTTCCTCTTCTTCTTCTTCTTCTTGTCCCTCCTTCCTTCCCTCCCTCCCTTGTTTTCTTCCTTCCTTGTTTTCTTCCTTTCTTCTTTTTTTAAATAAAGTTTAGCTTTATTCTTTTTTAAAAATTTACATCCTAAACACTGCCTCCCTGCTGTTCCCCCCTCACAGAGACCCTCCTCCATGTCCCTTCCCCTTCTCCTCTGACAGAATTCACCCCCTGTATCCCCCACCCTGGTACATAAAGTCTCTGCAGACACATCCACTCCCAACAAATTCCACAGTCAGACAACAGCTTTAGGGACAGCCCTCTGCTCCAGTTGTTGGGGGATCCACATGGGGTGGCACATCTGCTACATATGTGCCAGGGGCCCTCTGAGAGCTGCCAGGGGGTCAGGTTAGTTGACTCTGTTGGTCCTTCTGTAGGATTCCCATCCCCTTTAGGACTTTTGATCTTTCTGACAACTCTTCTACAAGAGTGTAGGACCTTTGTTCAGTGTTTGGCTGTGGATGTGTATCTCTGTTTCAGTCAGCTGCTGGGTAGAGCCTCTCAGACAGTTTTCCTAGGTCCTTACTGCAAGCATGACAGAGTATCATTTATAATACCAGGGATTGCTGCTTGCCCATGGGATAGGTCTCAAGTTGGGCCAGTTATTGGATGGCCACTCCTTCAGTCTGCATTTCTTTTAAACAAGGGCAAATGTTTTGTAGATGAGTTGTTGAACTTATGCCTCCACTGGGGGTCCTGCTTGGCTACAGAAGGTGGCCTCTTCAGGTTCCATGTCCCCATTGTTAGGCATCTCAGCTAAGGTCACCCACATTGACTCCTGGGAGCCTCCTCAATCCTAGGTCTCTGGGGTATCCCAGAGATTCCCTCCTTGCCTGTCTGCAGCTAGAGATTTCATTCTCTTGGTCTTCTAATCCTTTCTCCTGACTCCTCACACCTGATCCTAGCTACTATATTTCTCTCCCTATCACCTCCTGCCAGTTCCCTCCCTCACTCTGTCTCCCATGACTATTTTATTCACTGTTCTAAGTGAGCGTCAAGCATCCTTGTTTAGGCCTTCCATCTAGTTTAGCTTCTTTGGGTCTGGGGGTATAACACAGTAATCTTGCAATTTATGGCTAATATTTACTTATCAGTGAGTATATACTATGCATGTCCTTTTGTGACTGGGTTACCTCACTCAGAATATTTTCTAGTTCCATTCATTTGCCAGAAAATTTCATGATGTTCTTGTTTTTAATAGTTGAATAGTATTCCATTGTGTAAATGAACCACGTTTTCTATATCCATTTTTCAATTAAGGAATATCTGGGTTGTTTCTAGTTTCTGGTTTTTACAAATAAAACTGCTATGAACATTGTAGAGCTCATGCCCTTGTGGTAATGTGGAGCATCTTTTGGGTATAGCTGGCCATTCAGATTTCCAATTTTCTGCAAAAATGCCAGGTTGATTTCCACAGTGGTTGTACAAGTTTGCAATTCCATCAGCAATGGAGGAGTGTTTCCCTTTCTCCATGTTCTTGCCAGCATGTGCTGTTGCTTGAGTATTTGACCTTAGGCATTCCTAGGAATGTTAAGATAAAATCTCACAGTCTTGTTTTTTGCATTTCCTTGATGTCTAAGGATGTTGAGCATTTCTTTAAGTACTTCTCAGCCATTTGATATTCCTGTGTTGGGAATTTTCTGTTTAGCTTTGCACCCATTTTTAATTGGGTTTTTCATTTG
Source organism: Mastomys coucha (assembly GCF_008632895.1). Taxonomy (NCBI): domain Eukaryota; kingdom Metazoa; phylum Chordata; class Mammalia; order Rodentia; family Muridae; genus Mastomys; species Mastomys coucha. The sequence continues at coordinate 16,301,551 of NW_022196898.1, forward strand.
TTGGAGTCTAACTTCTTGAATTCATTATATATTTTGGATATTAGTTCTCTGTCAGATGATTAGTGAAGATCTTTTCCCAATCTGTAGGCTGCTGTTTTGTCCTATTGACAGTGTCCTTTGCCTTACAGAAGATTTTCAGTTTTATGAAGTCCAATCTATCAATTGTTGGTCTTAAAGTCTGAGCCATTTGTGTTGTGTCATTAGTTAATCAATGGTGATTTGATAAGATGCAAGGGGTTAGTTCATCTTCTTGTATCTGTTGAGGCTTGCTTTGTGCCTGATTATATGGCCAGTTTTTGAGAAGGTTCTGTTAGGTGCTGAGAAAAATGTATATTCTTTTGTTTGGGGGTGAAAGGTTCTATAGATATCTATTAACATCATTTGGTTTATAACATCTGTTAGTTTCATTGTTTCTGTTTAGTGTCTGCTTAGATGACCTGTCCATTAGTGAGAGTGGGGTGTTAAAGTCCCCCAGTATTATTGTGTGTGTTTCAATGTGTGATTTGATCTTTAGTAGAGTTTCCTTTATGAATGTGGTTTCCCTTGTATTTGGGACACAGATGTTCAGAATTGGGATGTCATCTTGGTGGATTTTTTCCTTTAATGAGTGTTGACTTTCACCATCTCTTTTGATTACTTTTGGCTGAAAGTCTATTTGGCTAGATATTAGAATGGATACTCCAACTTGTTTCTGGGGTCATTTGCTTGAAAGGCCCTTTTTTAGCCCTTTACTCTGAGGTAGTATCTATCTTTGTTGCTGAGGTGTGTGTCTTGTATGCAGCAGGATGTGGATCCTGTTTACATATCCAGTCTGTTAGCCTGTGTCTTTTTATTGGTGAATTGAGTCCATTGATGTTGAGAGGTATTAATAACCAATGATTGTTAGTCCCTGTTATTTTGATGTTGGTGGTGTTACTGTGAGTGTGATTCTCTTCATTTGATTTTCCTATGAGATGAACAATTCTCATGTTTTCTTGGGTGTAGTAATCCTTACTGTGTTGTCATTTTCCTTCTATTATCCTTTGTAGGGTTTTATTAGTAGAAATATAATGTTTAAATTTGATTTTTTTCATGGAATATCTTGTTTTCTCCATGTATAGTTATTGAAAGTTTTGCTGGGTATAGTAGTCTGGGCTGGCATCTGTGTTCTCTTAGGGTCTGCAAGAAACCTCTCCAGAATTCTTGTCTTTAGAATCTCTGTTGAGAAGTCTGGTGTAATTCTTATAGGTCTGCCTTTATATGTTACTTGGCATTTTTTCTTACAGCTTTTAATATTCTTTCTTTCTTTCTTTTTTCTGTAAGTTTAGTGTTTTGATTATTATGTGGCAGGAGGATTTTCTTTTATGGTCCAATCTGTTTGGTGTTCTGTAGTCTTCTTGTCTGTTTATATCCATCTCTTTGTTTTGGTTAGGAGAGTTTTCTTCTGTAATTTTGTTGAAGATATTTTCTGGCCCATTGAACTAGTAATCCTCATCCTCTTCTATCCTATTATTAAGCTTGGTCTTGCCATTGTGTCCCAAATTTGCTGGATGTTTTGAGTTAGAACCTTTTTACACTTGGCATTTTCTTTGACTGATGTATCAATTACTTCTATGGTATTTTCTACTCTTGAGATTCATACTTGCATCTTTTGTACTATGTTGGTAATGCTTGCATCTATAGTTCTTGTTCTCTTTCCTAGGTTTTCAGTCCCCAGGGTTGCCCCCAGTTGTGGTTTTTTTCTTGCTCCTTTTTCCATTTTTAGATTTTGGGACATTTTATTCATTTCTTTCACCTGTTTGATTATGCTTTTCTGTATTTCTTTAAGGGATTTATTTATATTATCTTTAAAGGCACTATTATCTTCATAAGATGAGATTTAAAGTTTTGTTCTTCAGGTGCTAGGATATAAACAGTTTGGTGTAGTAGGAGAGCTGGGTTCTGAAGGTGCCATATTGCACTGTGTTTTGTTGATTATATTCTTGCCCTTGCCTTTAGCCATCTGATTGCCTCTTGTGTTTACTGGTCTGGTAGGCCCTAGATTCCCAGTAGTAAGCCTCTGGAATTTATTTTCTCAGGCAATAGCAGGCCTTCCAAAAGGCAGGCAGAGTTGTGGACTGGGTTGGGGGTATAGATCCCTGATTGCAGATGGAGGTGTGGACAGGAAGGAAGATAGAACTCTGATAGGGCAGGGGTAGCATTTATGGGTTCTGGGCTGGAGTCCCTGGGTGTCCCAGTTGGGTGCAGGCCTCCCAAGAGGCAGATGGGGCTGTGGGGTGGGAAGTGGGGTATCAATCTATGATTGCAGGTGGAGTGTGGGATGGAAAGAAGATGGAACTCAGATAGGACAGGTCAGAGTTTACAGCTGCTGAGTTTGCTGGAATCCCAGCAGGCAGGGAGATTTGGGGTATGGGTATCTCACCTAGGAGTTCTGGGTGGGTGCAGGCATCCTAGGAAGCTGGCAGAGCTGTGTGGTGGGGAGTAGGGTGCTGATTAGTAATTGTAGGAGGAGGTGTGCTCTGATATTTTCAATTCACTATATCTTAAAGTGCCCAGTCACATGTAGCTTAAGATACAATACTTTATACAAAGTTCCTCAAGTAACCAGGAACAAAAGTCTGAATCTAGTCTTGGTCTGCACAAAAATGTCTTTAGGAAATTATTTCACAGCCTCTGAGGAAGTGGTTCTCTGTTACCAGACCCAGTTTTATTTTCCCCTCTGTGCCCTGCTCTGCAGCTTGGGAGTTGATCCTCTGGTACTCTCCTTTTTATTTTGTTGTATTTGATGAATCAGAGGGCACAAGGAGAAAGATTGGCTCCTACCCTCTGAATACACTCATGCACATCTGTGTGTACTGGGTGCACAACACAAATAGACACACATATACACATATACAATACATGCATACCTATGTATACTCACTCATATATACCAGCACTCACATATACATACTTGTAAGCAAGCAAACACATCATGCACACCCCATACACATATATACACTCATGCATGTATGGACACACATCTACATATACTGTATCTTGGCTAAGGCTATAGTTCTGCCTCCAAGAAGAGACCTGCTCTAATTCCAGGAAGTTGCATCTCTGGATATAAAGGGGTAAAACCTTCTATTGTTACTTGTCCTGGGATTCTTTATCATCCTGACTCAAGTTCTTTAAAATAGTCCTTTCAACAAACTCCCTCTGATGTAGTTTCCAATATGCCTTCTATTTCCTGTGTACTTCCTGTCTGATGGAGTTCTTTAATATGTACAAGAAGGGGTTCTAAGAGGGACGATTTAAGTGTTCCTTTTGCCCCACTGTTGTCTGTACCTCTGACCACATCTGTGCTGCTAGCAGATGCAGTGTAGTTTTACAGCCAAAGGCATGCTCAAAGACTACTAACTTGCTTTTTTAAGGCAGCCTTGACAATGCATTTTGTTATTTTTAAAGTCAACTTAGGACGACTTTAACAGTCAGTCATCATCATCTATTAAAGGAAACTGCTTATTCAAAACATTTGGTTCAGAGTTGGTGAATAAACCCCAAAGCTACGTCTTTGTATCCAGGCTTTATTTAAGAATCTCTGAATTAAAAAGCCTATAATTAATTAGGACACCTTTTTTTATTTGCCTGATTCATGAAGTCCACCTTGCCCCAGCCATGTCCCTGCTGAACTGTCTGCAGTTTCCCAGCCTGTCTCTCTGGACCCCATCCATCTGGCCTATCTAATTGTAACCGCTGGGATGTAACTAGACTCCGACAGCATTCTTCCCTTTGAGTAATCGCATCAATGAGTTATATTAGCTGTCATATTAAAGTAGCTCCCTGCTAACCTCTGGTAATATGAGAACATAGTTACCATTAGTTTTTCTTTCGGTTGGGTAACACTGTTTCCTCAATGTTTTTACCCCCTGAATCTACACTGTGATGAAAGGCAGGCATAGAAACAGAAAAGTAAGGAGGTTTGAGAGTGGTTCAATATTCACCTTAATTTCCTCTCAATTAAAACAAACACATTAAGCAAAGACATTGTGAGGCTTCAGGATGTTGACTGGACAGGGGTGGGATACCAGCTCTTCTTGTGGGATGGGACTGTGGGAACATCAGACCCGACTTAGAAATCCGTAGAGCTGGGGGGATGATAGTTGTAATCCTTATGTCAGTTTTTTTTAACTGTCTTTGCCCTTTCTCTGACAATATTAAACCAAAATTAAGGGAAATAGCAATAGCTTACTCACCTGCTATACTGTATTACTCATCTAAGATTAAGACAGGAAGAACTTTCCAGTATCTCATCTCCAGAAACACAGGCTCAAGCCATTTTGCCAATTTGAAGGCATGTTTACAGACATGCCTGGGATTGCATTCTTTTCCTATTTAAAATGGATCAAATCTACTTGGCTTTCAATGTCTTGTGATGTCAATACATCTCTCGATGAGTGTGATTCGAAAATAACAAACACAGATTTCATAAGCTGATGTCACCTGTCATAAATTCAAATTTTCCAACCTCGTTAAACTCAGACTCTTGCTACTTGGCATTGCCACGGTCTCTCCATCTTTCCGCACTTGCCCTGGAGGCAAGAAGACGGCAAACAGGAAAATCAAACAGAGACATAGATGAGAAGTGAGGAGAACTTGAGAGACTACTTTTGCATATAAAATTCAAAGTAGCAGTTGTCTATTTGTATGCACCCTGTCTCTTTCCCATGTGACTCCAGCTGTGGAGGAAGGGTTGTAGCTATCAACAGTTTTAAGAAAAAGAAGATTATTCAATTGAATAAAAATGCATCACATCAAAAGGTTATGTTTTGATAGTTTTCCTATTCTATTGCTTTTCCTCCTTTTCTCTCTCCGCCACTTTCCTATTCCTCTCTTCTTTCCATTCTCTCTTAGTTTTTAATTTGACAGGGTGGCCCATGCCAGAACACAAGTAACAAAATTATATAAATAGAAGCACTGAAACATAAGTGGACATGGTAAAAAATATATTAATTACATGCTAGTCATGGCATCTTGTGTATCAAGCCTTACAGTGAACGTTGAAAAGAGGGTGATTCTATATTTGGCATGGCCTGCTAATGTGCCATTAGTGTAAATACACAGATTGAATTCCCATGCTACTGACGACCACTTCTGTCACTGTGAACAGCTGTCACTGCTCCTTCCACTGCTGCCTTTGTCACTGCTACCCTTGCTCTGCCTTCTTTGGTAGAGAGCTGGCTTGGTAAACTGCCAATTCCAGAGACAGTTTCTACAGTCACAGGATGCCTAGCACCACTTAAATACACACAAGATCTTCAAGCTCTCTGAAAATCGAACCTTCATAATGAAATGCTTAAAAAACAGAACCAAGCAGAGAGAGGTAGCTAGAAGGGCAACTGAGGATGGATTTCTAAACATGTGAGGCAACTCTTACTTCCAGCAATGTATTAATGATGATCAAGTCAGAAGATCATTCCTCCTTTGGTCATCCTCTATTTGAAATTACCTTTCTTACCATTGCTTAAATCCCAGAATTCCTGGTAGAATTCCAAGAGGGGCTTTATACCACAGCAGACACAGGAAAGTGTCATTTGCTGCAGCCGTCTCCCTACTCTCTTGGTATCAGAGAAGTAGTCCACTATGGATGTGGCCCAAGAACACAGGGACCTCCTGGAACAGATAAACTTCTAATTTTGCTTCAATATCTCCAGGATGTATAATTACATTATCTTGTCTCCAAGATGCTTCAGTACCACACAATCGTAGACACAGGTTTCTGTTCTGGCTTGATGAGTGCTCCATCTTTTGCCATTTCTTGTTGGAGACACAGAACACAGACACTTTATTGTACCTGACTCTGTCTTCTCCTTTTCTTTAAAATTGTGGAGATGGGATGACCTGTAAACTCTTACATCAAAACTTGATTGATAGTTTGGCTTCTCTTAAAATCCCAAACTAAAGACTTCTATTTGAAGACTGGAATTCTGGCATACAGGAACAGTTAATGTGTGTTAAATAAATAAAACCGTAGATGAATGCATGCTTTTCCTAAACCCTGTATTCTCATCAAGCAAAAACATTTTTCTCAATTGTTTTCTTGTTGTGGCCAGTTTTTATTATAAAAACTAGAGCAGGAAAGATAGCAAAAGGAAAAAGGGGCTCCCACACTACACTTGTTAATTACATGAAATGAAACATTTTTCTTTGTGTCTGTGTAACTTGTGCTTTAAATTTTGCAATATGTATTAAAGAACATCACCTCAAGGTTTGTTGTACGACCTGTAAAGAACTTGTGCCAGTTGCAAAACACAATAAAATTTTGTCTCCTTTCTTCAGAACACTTCTCAGTTGTCCCATTTTTGTTAAAAGAGAGTATGGCGAAGACTATTTGCTTATTCTATTCACATCTTCCTTTCCTTCTGGTAATAAGAATCTGAGTTGACCAGCCTTCTTTGCATCTACAGCATTATGAAAATTTTCTGCCAACAAATATCATGCACAGGCCATTCATAGCCTTATAGGTCTCTTCTGAAGAAGGGTGGGCATTTTTCCTTCTTCTTTCATGATTCAGAAACATAAATATTATTGCTGAGGTGTCTTCTTGCAGCTTGACCTTTTATAGAAATAGCAGAACAAAGAATTGAAGAGAGTTTGGGTGACAAGTCTTTATCTAAATAAAGATTCTATGTGTGCCTCAACTACCTTTATGTAGACTTCACTTGCCAGATAAAGTCTCATTTGCTTAAGCTTTTTATTGAGCTATTTCTGTAATATGTAGCCAGGAATCAGAAGATAATGTAAAGTGGACAAAATAGGTTTAATCTTTAAACAATAGCTAACAAGTGTGTGTGTGTGTGTGTGTGTGTGTGTGTGTGTGTGTGTGTGTGAGTGTGTGCTTTTTAGATTTTGTGTCAGTATCTCATTTGTGTAGCAAAAGCCGGCTTTGAACTTTTAACCTTCCTACCCCTACATCCTGAGTGTTGAGATTACAGGCATGCATTACCACACTGTGCTAAATGTTCTTATGTTATTGATATTCCTTTCATCTTTGTTTCATTAACTGTGATGATAGCTCACATTTGTAATCTTTCTTTCCCCCTTAGCTGTTGTAGCCAGTCCACATTTGTTTCCTTCGTGTTCTTTTTGGTCTCTAGTCAGCTGTTTACCCATGTTATTTTCAGTGGAATCTACTTTTCAAAACTCATTAATATTACCATTGCACAACAATTTAGAAAGTAACACAGTAGTTTTAAATGGCCTTGGAAGTCCAAGACTCAAACCAACTCAAATACTAGTACTTATTTATATGATCTTGAACAGGTCTGTTAACCTCTGTATGCCTGTATTGTAGCCAGTGATAATCAAGGTAATAATATTCTCAAGTTACTAATCTGTGTACAGTGAGACATTATGTATATGTATATATATATGCATATATATGTACATATATCACTATATATAGTGATAAAGCTTTATAAAATCTTGGTTGTTATAAATGATATTACTTATATCATTTAATATAAAAGGTATTTTATAATATATACATTAATATATTATATGTTAAATGATAAAGTTCTATAAAATCTCAGTTGTTATAAATGCTATTATTTATATAATTTAATATAAGCGGTGCATTCTTAGTCAACTTCTTCATGTTAATTTTGGCCAGAACAAGAAAGGTGCCTTGAACATTTTTAATATATGGTGACTTCTAACACCTTCTTACTTTTTTGAGGGCAGAATGAATCTCCAACCTGAGACCTCAATGCAAACATCACTAAGCATGAGCAATGGGCTTGCACAGTGGATGTGGTTTTTGTTTGGGGGTTGTTTATGTGCCGATGATAAATATTTAAGATATTGAATTCTAAACAATGCATCTGAGGCTCTTTATGTTATTGGTTCTTCCTGTCTCCCTCCTCCCCACCCTGTGGTATAGATCAGTGCAACCGGAGAACATCGCCCTTGGAACGCATGGCAAGAGGGAAGGTCAGAGTCACTCTTCTATAGCTTGCCCGTCATTTGGGACAAAATTGAAAGCAGCAATAAACATTAAGACAGCTTATATCTGTTACTTTCTCATTGTCCAGGTGGACACTTACAGCAAGAATTATTCAAGCTCAATTTTCTCTTCAAAAAGCTCTATTGATTACGGCATAATATTTTCTGATGGTTCAAAGATCTTATAGTAACTCCTCAAATGAGCTGGAAACACTCATTTTATTTTCCCCCAGGTATATACAGACCCCAATTACAAAGAAGCTTCTGGTAATGTGTTCAAGTAGAACTGAACTTAAAATTGCATGTATTTACTTTTCATAGCAGGACTTCACTGCAGCTGCCATACTGAAGTGACCTTTTAGGATGGCCATACTCAGTCTGTCTGAGTTTTGTGTATGCCTTTGCTCTCAGAATAGTTATTAATAGAGCCTGCCTCTAGTTCCTCCAACAACAACAAACTATAAACTTATACTAATTTACAGGCATTCTGTTAAGCTATTTGAGTAATACAAAAAAATGCTTTTATAAATTCTAGGCAGAGGCCAATATTTCACAGACAATCTACCTGTTGTAGGACCTTTGAACAATATCTTTTATAATTAAGCATGTCATATTCATGTCCCAGAAACAAGCTTGACCGATTCTTTCACTCGTTATTTGAGTAGAAAGGCTTTAAAAAAATATCATTGCAACAACTTTTACCATGGACCAGACAGTATATATCTTAGTCTTTTTCTGACCATGCAGTTACTGTCTCAGCTACTCAATTCTGCTGCCACAGCACAAGAACAGCTCAATAGTACGCAAGCTTGCGAATGTTGCTGTGTTATGATAAAGCCACACTTAGGATAACAGGATTAAGGCCAGATCAGGTCCACAGGCTGTCGTGTGCTGACCCCTTGATCTATTGTAATCTTTCCCCTTACACCTGAATAAGGGGAATCCACACAGCCTAGATTTCTTTTCAAGTATTAAAAGGAGCAAAGACAGACAGTTGGCCTTTGTTAGACAGTAATTAATATCGTCACAAGACACTCCATTTCTCACCACCAAAGTTTCCATTTGTGCTGTCACCAACACATCTTGTTCAAGCCTCTGGGTTACAGTCCATGTTTAGCATAATTAAGAACAGAAAGAAAAGTAACACAATGTGCCCTCCGAGTGTTATGGAGTGGGCCAGCAGCTAGCTTTTGTTGTGTAGGTATTTGAAGAATTGTTTGGTGAGCAACATCTAATGCAAAGAGGTTTCTAAAAACTTTCTCTTTATTCTGTATCTCTTTGTGTTTTCATAGAATGGGGAAAGGGGTCCAAACCTAGTTTGGGAAAATACATTTGAAGTATATAGATAAACAAGTTTTCCTCTGTGAAATAAGAAGTGAAGAGAGGCAAGAATTGAGACATGCTAGCAGTTAGAACACCTGAGGAAAGCCAACTGCCCTTTAAATCAAAACAGAAGAGAAGGCATGAAGGAAAGCCTCAAATAATATGAAATGAATGCGGAAAGCAGACTCAGGAGTACATAAAAGCCCTGCATTGTTCTCTTGCCCTGTTGGGACCTGCGATAATGTGGTATGGTGCACTGTGTGTGTGTTTGTGTTTAAGTGTGTGTGTGAGTGAGTGTGTGTGTGTGTGTGTGTGTGTGTGTGTGTGTGTGTAGGAATTAGAATTAGATATCAAAATGCCAAGAACAAGATACTGGACATATTAAAGAAACGGATTCAGTGTGTGTAAACGGCGTGTGAGACACTCCAAATCAGCATGTGTGGGTGCATTCCTTGCTGGCTGCCCTGGAATAGGAATCCCCAGTTGGGCATGAGTGGACCATCTCTCCTGAAGAGGTAGACACTAGCAGCCTGAGGAAAGAGGATACATGAAAGCAAATCTAGATTTGCCTTGCAATGACAGCTGCATATTAATCTAAGGAATATCTAAAAAAAAAATCAAAAAGACATTTTTCTGCAAAATGCACCCCTAGAGCCTCAATCATGGTGCAGGGGAATAAACTTGAAACAGGATTGATTTCATCTTAAAGGGAAGAGTCCTTTGAAATGCTACCAACTGTGGTTGTCTTATTTGGTTTTCAATCCTATAACAAAACTGTGCCATATTGTGTCAAATAAGAAGATAATATAACAGCTTTAAACAAATTTTGTAATTATGGGATCAATCAAAAGTGCATTAAATTTGTGTGTATTTGGGAAGTTATGATGTGGAATGCTAAGTAGCTTTAAACATCCACCTTTATTCTTCAGTCCAGCTTCAAGTTCTGAACGACAGGGGCAAGATTTCCTTAATAAAACTTAAAGGCTAGGAAGTATCCTAGGCATTTTGGTTGTTTGATCTTCTCTCTGGAAAATACCAGGCACTGCCTCTGCAGAGGCTAGACACATAAAAGGGCATCTGTGGTCTGTCCGATTCCTCTCTTATCAGAACCTACATACATGTCTGGTCTTGGGCACTAGGTATACCCTGGTTTCACTGGGACAGAGTTCCCAAACCATAAAAATACAATTGCTGGTGTTAAGCAAAGAGTTGACAACTGGATCTAGTTTGGTTTGACTTTTACAAAACTATTTTCCCCCAGTATTTAAGGTCCCTTGAATGAAGAGACAAAAAGATTAGAAAGATCATAAAGACACACAAAAATCCGACAGAGCTGAATTTGAATCTCCACTCTAATAATTAGTGTCTTGGGCAAGTTTTTTCCTTCTATGGTTGGGAGTTTTCTCATCTATAAATTACAGGCAGTTTATTTTATTTTACATATATGGGATGTTTTGTTTGTCTGCATGTCTGTGTACCATGTGTATGACCCAGATGTATGCTTGGTACCCTAGGAGGCCAGAAAAAGATATCACATTACTGGAACTGAAGTTCTACACAGTGGAGAGCTGCCACATGGGGGCTAGAATTTTGACCTGGATCCTCTGAAAAATCAGCCAGTGTTCCTAACCACTGAGTCATGTCTCTAGCCCAATTACTGGCAATTTTAATACCCTCTTTTATTATATTTTTAAGATAATGATCTAATATAAAACTTACAAAATATGCGGTGCAAAGTATGATGGGAGATGCTTGCTGTTCTCTGTCTATCTCTGTCACTCTGTCTCTCTGTCTCTCTCTCATTCATAATTTTATTTTAGCACTCTCCAATTCAGAATTCATACCTGAGTCCACTCTTAGGATGCAGAAGATATGAGCAGAGAAAACTGGAACTCTGTGCAAAATTCCCACTTTTTTTCAGAGCTGGAGATTGAGCCAAGGGCCTCTGTATGTCAGATAAGTACTCAACCACTCTTCTTCTTTTATCTGTTTTTGCTGTTTGACAGATCTGGGACCACCCTGAGATCATGAATACTAAGAAAATATTCTACCACTGAACCATAACCTGAGTCTCATTTAAAAAACAAAACAAAACAAAACAAAACAAAACAAAAACCCCAAAAGCTTAATGCTTGCCTTACTTGGATCTTTTTAACTTGAATCCCTCTTTTTTTAAAATTATGATTACTTTCTTTTGTTTTAAACTGCCTTGTGACGGCGGTATTTCAGAATGAATACCACACCTGTAGCAAATGTAGAAACATGTAGTTGAAGGTTGATTTGGTACTTATTTTAGTGTTTATTTCTGTTTATTTACATAGTGCTTCCCTGTGCAGATCAGGCTGACCTCAAATGTGAGGTCCTCCTGCTTCAACCTCTGGAATGCTAAGATAAAGGACTTTCACCACTGTATTTGACTCCTCTTTTTTTTACTATAAAAACTTGGGAGCTGGAAAGGTGGCTCAGCTGTTAAGATAACTGGTTGTTCATCCAGAGATCTAGTTGGATTTCCAGAATCCACATGGCTCAAAACTTCTCACAACTGTCTGTAGCTCTAATCCCATGATATCCAATGCCCTCTTTTGGCCTCTGTGAGCATTGCATGCACATAGTGCACAGATGTATATGCAGGCAAACCACCCATACACATAACAAGGAAAGGGGTGAAAAAAAAACGTAAAGCTTCCATGGAAGCTGGTTGAGTTTATGCCTGATTCTCTACCTTCAATTCCACTAGAAAGCCTGAGCCTTTGTTGTCTTACAGTGGAGGGAGGGTGGGGCAACAGAAGAGCTTGTAGTCATACCCCAAAGATGTTGTTCCCTGCCGTATCAGTCTAACCTAGAAACTTGTTCACCGAATCCCAGCCCTACTGAACCTCTACTTGTTGGGTGGAACCAGCAGGGGTTTTGATGGGTGTTAAAGCTTGAAAAGCACTATACTGTATCTCTAGGCTTCCTATCTTCAGATGATACATGTGAGCTATGCAATTACTACTGACCCCTCCTTTCCAATCAGTACCCATCCGTGAAGCCAGCCCCGAATGGGCAGAGGTGGAAAGAACCCTGCGAACTCTGTCAAAATCTTCCCACGAAGAACTCTACCTTAGTTTTCACACTCTCTAAAAACTCGATGCAACACGTTCTGTCCCTTCCTGACAACAGCATGGAAGCCTTTTAATTAGTCCACCCAGGAGGAAATAGAGATGTGCTCATTAAGTAATTGCTCTGATTACCAGTGGGCAGGCGTGGGCATTGTTTCCTGATGCACTTGTTACGAGTGAGCTGTGCTACCAAACTGAAGGCTTCTTAAGAGGGGGTTGACATAAAAGGACTGAAACAAGCCCTGGAGGGGCTGGGGGGTGGCGCTGATGACAGGAACAGTCATCGAGCCAAAAATACACAAAGACACACTCACAAATACCAGTTCATACTATGAAGATGGATCAATGGCCTGTACTCTGGGGGGTAGGGGGAGGATAAACATTAATATTCCTGAAGGTTTCAGAGAAGTATCAAAGCATACTACATTCTTCCAAATTCCAACTGCAGGAAGGTATTAGGTGGTTTTGTTTTTTTCTTTTCTAATGTCATATTTTCTTGAAGATGACTCAGCCCATACTATAGACCCAGGTTATAGAAATACACAGTCTATATACATGCCTTTTTCAGGAAGGCCCCATGCTTTATTGTCTAATTTTAACACACACTTAACTCTGGCAGTAAGTCTAAGTAACGAGATCACAAACTCTCAAAATGGGAAGAAAGTTGAATGTATCACCCCCTCCACCCACCTCCCCAATGGAATGCCCTCTGTTATAGTTCTGGCCTCCTATGAGCCCCTGCTGGGTGGGCCTTGTATGTTGGAGCCATACAAGGAAAGGACTCCAGATACAAGCCACAGAGGCTGATCTCACTTGACTGAAGGGGAAGAAAAAGCTTTCCATAATGATGCGTACGTGTGCATGTGCTCGTGTTTATGCATATGTATGTGTGTGTGTGTGTGTGTGTGTGTGTGTGTGTGTTGTGTATGTTGATAAGGATTGAACTCAGGACTTCACGCATGCTGGAGGACCTATCAATGATTCCTACTCCTATCCTTTTTATTTTATTTATTGATTGATTGATTTTTATTTTTTTGACATTAGGCAAATAGAATAGGGCAGGAACCAGGCTACTTGGCAGCTGGAGACTTGATTTCTCTGCTGGTTGTCACTTAAAGACTTTTAAGTAGATCTTGGCCTCTTGGTGGCTTGACAGTCACTGGGGCTGGATCTGTCCAAGCAGGGTTTGTTCAAGGAGAACCTAAACAGAACTCCCTGGGCTGGGGAACAGCTTAGTTCTGACAGGTGGAGCATTCTGGAGGGATTTCCCCTCACCAGGGGTCCTGGCAATGTATTGTGGCCATTCTCAAATCCTCATAAATGGAATAAAGAGCAGCCCCCGATTTAATCTGCTGCTTCAGCCCCCGCGAGGACACAGCTGGCGAGGGTGTACTGCTCTATTCACAGCCAGTCCCTTCTCTCCAGCCTTGCAATAATTTTGTTGTCTTTGTTATTTTATATCCTGCGGTGACTTCCCTGAGTGCAGTGAGTGATTAATTTAGCTGGTGTCACAGGCTACAACATGTTGATATAAAGGGAGAGAGAGAGAGAGAGAGAGAGAGAGAGAGAGAGAGAGAG
>NW_022196898.1:16315527-16324690 GCF_008632895.1 Mastomys coucha
GAGAGAGAGAGAGAGGAGAGAAAGGGAAGATGGAAGGTGTGGGAGGCTGCTGGGACAAATATACACAGAACATAAGCTCCAGCCCTTGCACAAAGCGCCCCATTGGCCAAAGTGACCCTGTGACATTGTTTTTGTGAATATGAGTATGAACGTCCGAATGGTTGAGTTGTGAAATTCAAAGGCCGACACTCTCCCAGGGCTTTCTCACTCCCCCCACTGCCTCTGAAGCATCAATAGCTTCAGGAAATAATGAAAAACAAATCAGAAATAAAATCAGCACTTGAAAACCCAGGGTTCTTTATGAAAATGGGCTTCTACTGTTCAAACGCCAGTTTATAAGAAAGGAATCCAGGATCTTGTGTGAAAGCAAACTCCAGGTCTTTTTGCAGTTCAAAGCTCTGGTGGAACCTTTTATTTGTCTTGGGTCATAACCCTGACAAGGGCTCATGTGGCTATGGATTCAGAGGCATCCTACGACTCCCAGATCCTGGACAGAGGCTTGTCCATACTTACCATTGTCAACATTGGAGAAGAAGTTGGTTCAGTGGACAGTTCTGTGTGGACTCTAGATAAGGAAGTTTGCTGGGTTTTATTACCTCAGAAAGAGTTTACGTTCTTAATGGTGGAGTTGGTAGGAACAGGTCTGACTCAAAAGTCATTCTAACACCTTTTGGTTTAATCCACTTGTCTATAATCTTCCTTTTAAACACGAGCTTCTCACACTAACACAGATTTAAGGAATTACTTTAAGGTGATTTAAGGGCCAAGGATGATGCAGATCTGATGGTGGAACGCGTTCATAGCATGGATGTGGTCCTGGGTTTGATCTCTAGCAACACATAAAACCAGGCACTATGGTGTACACCTCTAACCACAGCACTTTAGAGGCAGAAGCAAGAGGGTTGGAACTCACCATCATCCTTGGGCTACATAGGGAGTTTGAGGCCTGCCTGGGCTAAATGAGACCCTGTGTCAAAGGAAATAACAGGATTTTAAGAGAAATAGGAGTAACAATTGTAATTGTAATTTACTGCTTCATTAAAGAAAATAGTTTTTAGAGGTTTACCCAAATCATACTATGCAGAGATTACCACTGCTAACACAAAAGTGCTAGTTTTCTTTAGCCACAAATGTGTACATGTATATGATAATTTCTATGCTTTATTCTAAAAACATAAAAACATGTCGTATACCTCTTTTGTAACATCTATGTCTCCCCATTTGAAAACATCATTTCATGGCACTCAGTTTTTTTTTTTTTACATCTGTTAAAAAGAATTGTTTTTAATGTGTGTTACAGTGTGTGTCGGGGTGGGGGAAGAGGTCTTTGTCCTTTAAAACATGAATGCGTATTATATTTTTAGGTCTTAGATTTTTGAATTGAGAGACTGGTATCAAACTGCACTCTTCTGTATGTGGATATCTATCTTCCCCAGCACTATTTGTTGAAAAAGTGGTCTTTTCTCCACAGTAGTGAATATTCTGGCACCTCTCTTAATAATTAATTGGCTACTGATGTATAGGTTTATTCTTGAGTCCTCTATTCTATTCCTCTGGTCTACATCTCAACTTTATGATATTTTCTAAAACCAAAGCAGTTAAATGACTCCATTCTTATGTTTTTATTACATGATTGGGAAATCATTTCCCAGGGCAAGATTATTTTAAAAATCATCGCTCTCTATTTTGAGAACATTATTGACTTTATTTTTTATTGTCTTTAAAATGACTCATCTAGAATTTATTTTGGGCCACCCAACTTTTCTTTGTTCTAAATGGCCAGCTAGTGTGTCAACACCACTACCCATCAATTCACTTTTCCCTTGTTAGCTTGAAGTACTGAGCTTATGTCTTTTAACCAACTCCATCTGTAGTTTAAGGTTTTCTAAGTTGTGACAGGTATAATATATACATATAGTTTTCAAAAGGATAAAAGCATCATGAGGCACACACAACAATACACCCTCTTTCTCATGAGTACTGTAGGTGTACAAGCATGGGAAATGTGTGCATGTGACATACAACTCATGTATATGTATGTATGTATGTATGTATGTATGTATGTATGCATGAATATATATTAGTATCTATGTATGTATATTCCAGTTTATTTTTTATTATATCCTTGAAGCATACTACAAATACTATGTGGCACCTAACTCCCCATATTCTGTCTTTGCTGCTACCACACTGTATATGATATAAATTAAAATTCTTCAATTAGATACTTTATTCTTTTTTTACATTTGTGTAGGAGTCCACCATATGGAACAACCCAATTTCTTTTAAAAGATAACGTGCCTGTTTGTTACAAAATGTCTTCTCTCTATGACCAAGAGGGCTATAATAAACATTGCACATCCTCTAATTCCTCACAGTGTACCAAAAGGTGTGGTTACTCTACACTTGGGTAATGTCAAGTTGAGCTCTGAGGACAGTGAACTAATGCACTCTTTTTTTCTATTGTGAATAAGCAGAGATCTTGTACATTTCTAACATTTTCTAAACTTGAAAATTAAAAGGTGGTATGTAATTGTTGGATAAATTCTTTTATTAGAGTGAAATTGAGAGTCTTTTTGTGTATTCAACAAGATTTTATCATCTTTTATAACATAAACTTCATATTACTGACACTTTGGAATTAAGAGAACACTTTCTATTTATAAAGTTACTCATTTTCCAGTACCATGTTTTTTTAGAAATTTCTCTGGTTGATCATTTGGGGTTTTTAACATTTATTAAATTTTGCTATAGATAAATTTAATGTCAAAATGTATTCAACTTTAGGTAGATGGCTTCAAGCTTTGTTTCTTGTGTATTGCTTCTGTGTTCTTGGTTTTGTTTTCTTTTTTCATTTTTAAATCATTGATTCATGCAGCATCTTGTTGTCTGGAGAAAATTGATTAATTTCAGTTTTACTATTTTCCCAGAGGTCTATCTAGTTTTCTTAGCCTCAGTTATTGAGAAATCAATTTTCCAATTTAGCTAATGACTTTATCATATATGAAATATCCATACAAAAGTAGGTCTATTTCAGGACTCTCTATTCTGCTCCATTGCTGTAATCTTTCTAGGGCATGCTGATAGTACACAGTGTAAGTTAAATGGCACTGCAATACATTTTAATATGGAGCAGGACCGTTTTGCTTCTATCATCTTCTTATTAGTCCTCAGAAGTTCCCATACAAAATGCACAATGTACAAAAAAGTAGAATACAACAGTAAGCTCTTTGTTCAGATTACATCAAATTTATAGCTTTGGTGATAAAGTTCATTTTTACATTTTCAAATCTCTCTGCCTTTATGTCCTTTATGAATTGTAGAATCTTCTTGGTATGCTTCCTGCAAATATCTTTTAATATAAGATACATACTGTTTTTATAGTTACTATCAATGGAATCATTGGAGTCCTGGCTATTTCTTCCAGATTTTGTTACTTAAAGGACACCAAAATGAGTATTTTTATTGTCTAACCTCAGCTCTATTGTTCTTATTTTTATAGAACATTCACAAATACAATGATCATACACAGAGTTTTGCAGAAGATCTATTCCAAACATCACATGTGTATGAAGGGAGGAAGAAATGATGGGAAACACTTACCAAGTAGAATGTTAAAACACAGACAATGGGCAATCAATTTAATCTTCAGGTAATTGTGCAGTTTGAGAGGGTTTTATAATTTAAGATAAAGGCAAAAGACAGTGTCGTTGTTAGCTGAGGACAACAATTTAATGTGAATCAATGCTGGTGACCAATGCATTATGAATATTCTGTCACCGATTCCTGGCCCCTCTTCCTTTGCTTCCTGTCTGTGTCAGAAAGGTTTTCTCTTAATGCATTCAAAAGAGCTATTTTGGGACTCGAGTCACCTTTCTCTCCTTGTGTCTCTTCAACAGACACAATCCATCAACCTCCTATCATATGCAAAAAAAAAAAATCCTCTCTCTAAGATATCTGGCAGTCACTTGTGGGTGTTATCATCAGAGCTGAGCCCAGGCTCTCTGGTGTTTTTGAGTGTGAATTATCAGCCATCCCAGATGTCCACAAGTTGTAGCCTTGATCATCCTGTTGTGAACAGAAGACTTTTTCTGATGCTTTCTAATTGTCTTCTAGAAATACAGACAAAAGGGCTTACAGGAGAAGCAGTAGAAACTAATGTATAATAATGTATCATAAAATAAGCAAAATGCCCTGAGCTTGATGTATGCCAAGGGTGCCTGTCAATAACTGCAGCAATCAATCAATGACGACTTGGCTTGACATCAGAAACAACCCTGACATCCTGATAGAGAGTGTAGAAAAAGGGGATCTTAGGATTATGAATTTGGGTGTTTGTGACCAGCTATAAAGATGAACCTAAGAAAAATCACCCTTCATGTTAATTACTATGTTTATGAAACAAAAACTTGACCTTAGTCATGCGTTAGATTTTCTTTCTCAGTGGATAAAACTGACTCACTCTCAATCTATAACAGTTCTGTGCCTGGTGCACAAGAGAAAGGAGAGACCCTGAAAGAAAATAACAATCCCAGAACTGCAGGCTCAAAGAACCAGTTGCCAACTCTACAGCTCCACTAAATTTTTATATATTTTTTAAGTTTTGAAATTTTAATATAATTACATTTCCTTATCTCTTTCTTCCCTTCCAACCCCTCTTGCTCTCTCTCAATAGATGACAGTCTCCATTTTTCACTAAAAATTTGTATGTATCCATATGTATTCCTAAATATATAAATACAATTATCTCTATCATTATACTGTTACATGTATGCATGTGATCTCAAGGCTGACCACTTGAGATTGGATAGCTAGTAAGTGTTGTTCACCTTCTTCATCATCAAATAAGCATCTCTTTGCAGCAGGTTATAGGAAATCACAATCAATCAAAAGGTAGACAACATGAGACTACACGGTGCCCACGTTACATTTGCAACACAAAAAGGCTCAGGGATCTCTCCAGTGAAGAGGCAGTGGAAAGATTGTAAGAGTCAGAGGATCAGGGAGTTTGCTCTGATACTGTTTCCACTAATTATAGACCCAAGCTACCTCTTTACTCCCCTCACCCCAAACCTGATAGTATCACAATTTTTTGTCCAAGAAAACTTGATGCTTCATGCTTCTTGTTATTCCAAATCCTATCTCTGTCCCATCAAATAAGCAGGGCAGCCTATTTAGACTCTTTTCAAATTGATCTTCATCATTCCTCAAGTCATGGAAGTTGGGTGAGCCTATTAATAACTGAAGTGCATCAGTCATTGTTTTACTCAGAATCACCCAATAGCTGTCTACCTTCTCTTGGTAAAAACAACATTTACCATGCCTTACTAAGCACCCCAGTCTCTACTCCAAAAGCCTCTACATCCATACTTCTCTTGTCACTGGCCATGTCCTCTCTCTGGCTTTTGTATTTCCCTGAGATTCCTCAAACATACCAGGTATACCCCCACCAGAATCCCCGAGGCCTCTCTCAGAGCCTTTCCCCAAGAGCTAGCATGGGTCTCTGTTTCACCTTCTTAAGGTCTTTACTTACATGTTGCCAGGGAGTCCTACCCAGAGCCAGTGTATAAAACTGCAGCTTCTTCCAACCAGACCTTTTTCTTCCACTTTCCCCCTCAGGTTTCAGCTCCAATGTTTTTCACATCTTATTTATTGTCCTATTGCATACAAGTTCCTAGAGGGCAAGACTTGCTGTCTGATCAGTTCATTTGTCCCCAGAGCAGGGCTTGACATGTAGTAAGTGTTGTGTTTGCTGAGTAAGTAAAGGAATGAATGGGTACTTGAGGGCAAATACCCAATACAGGAAAGGATATTGTAACAGTTGTTTTACTTCTTAAATTTAATGATTGGAAGGCTCGCTAATAAAAGTACATATTAGCACCATATTCTTTGTAAGACAATTTTATTAACTTCCAAATTCCCATAACGTTTCTTTGATCAATGGCTACCTCTTTCAAGTTGCTTTATTTTTTCTTTAAGACTCTTAAAGGATGGATTGTTTGATTCTCATATTGAGGTGAAAACTACACAGTTTGTATTATCATGATCTCATTGATAATGATAGTGTTTTGTTTTGTTTTGATTTTTTTCTTTTCCAGTAGCACAAGGACCAGGAGAAGCTTTCATTGAGCCTGTTTAACCGAGCACATAATGCTGATAATCATAAAGGCAGAACCCCAAGTGTTGCAGATTAATCTGGTCCCAGTGAAGTCAGCCTAAAGAAGGCAGATTTAGCATGGCTGAAAGCACTTAGTGTCGATTACAGGGGCATTAAATCTAATAGAAAGGAGATTAGAGGGATCTAACCTACATGTTTGCTAGGGGGTACATTATAGTGACTAGGGTGCATAATGATGCATCTCACAAGACTCTTAGGGTCCTGAATGTGGTCTCATCATCTCATATAGAATTTTATCTCTTGCTCTATCCATTGACGCAAGTCATCTTAGAACACTCCTTAAAGTGAATTTTTATCAGACAAAATTTATAGCCATCGTTCATATTGCTGCCATTGATTTGTCACCAATGAAGCTTTGATTCAGGTTGCCCCTCACTTGTCAATTCATTGTCTAATTGAGCTCTTTAACATAAGAAAGCTAGCAGCTCACATAGAGAACCAAGATACATTTTTTTTAAAAGTAGGCTACTTTAGTATTTGAAGCAGTAAACTAGAGCCACACAGAAGTAGAGGTGACTTTATAGATAGAAACCCCACACTGAATCCAATATAACTCATTTTACATACACTATTGGAGATGAGAGTGTGACTAGAACATCCAGTACAGAGTGGAAGTGGATTATGAAGGCTTCCCCAGTATCTGATTTGGTGCTCCCTTATGTGTAAGACTTCCGACCTCAATTTCTAGGTGGAAACTTGGCATCCTTGTAGAACTGAACAAGGTCCATGAAGTGAGCTGTGTAGGACTGCACACCACACTATAGTGCAAGGTTGTGACTGAGCAATATAGATTCATGCTCCATCCTCAAAGAGGACCAGGGAAATTTTCAGGCCCATTGTCCACTTAGTCCTTAACTGACTTCCTCAAGTAAGATACTAATCCCTTTTGTTAATGTGTGTAGAGAATGTGGGGAGGAAAGATATTTAATTAGAATTCTGTACTCTTTCAGTGTACAGAAGATAAGTAGAAGTGTCCTGAAGCATAGAGGTGCTATGCTTAGTTTTGTTTCTGTCTTTATTCTTAACTACTTTTCAAAGCAGCTGTATTATAAAGGGAATGTGAGTCGTGGGTCTTATCCTGGGTAGCATCTTTACCATGTAGGTGGGAGTCAATGAGTTTTACCATCTGCCAAGCCATCTATCATCAGGTAGGGCATCATTCTTTTTCTCTAGTAGTAGGTGGTGGAATATCCTAAGTATCCATATTTATAATCTAGAATAGTTTTTCTTCCTGCCAAATTGTAAAATTAATTTAATGTGCTACAGATAGTATTTTCAGTGAACTACAATATAAAATGCTACATGATGTTATACGTAATGAGAACAGCTATTGATATAAGTTTTGGGCATGTGAGTGTCTGCTGAACGTGGACATAAAATTGATTGCTTATTGTAAAGGGATTAAGAGCCATTTATTAAGTTGCATGTATTCACTAATATATGATTTTCCCTTCCTTGTAGTCATTAGAATTGGAATACCTTAAATTAACTACAAATAACAATTACAGTTAGGTGTTACCATAGAACAGAGATCTGGCAAAGGAGATGTGAACAGAAGAGCAATGAATCCTTTGCAGACTCCTTGCATAAACACTTCCTCAACATGTCCCTTCCTTCTTGACTTCCATAGCATCAGATGTGAGAGGGCACTGAGGAAGGTGGCATATGGATCTGTTTGATCACCAGCTGGTACTGAACATTTTGTTGTTCTATTGTTTTTGAGACAGGATCTCACTACATAGCCACTGCTGTCCTGGAACTCAGTCTGTAGACCAGGCTGGCCTCAAATACACAATCTGCCTGCCTCTGCCTCCTAAATGATGGGATTAAAAACAGGCATCACCACACCTGAACACTCTCAGATTTAAGGATGTGAAAAAATGAGCCATTTGTACTGAAGCACTCATGGGGGGATTTGTAAGAAAACACCACAGTTTCCTTTCCCTCAGATAGAGCTGGTGAGCAGGCAAAGAAGTCCTTGGTCTGCTGCCTCTGGTCACATGACTATCTTTTATCACAAAGCATCTCACAAACATGAAGCTGCCTGTGCACAGAACGCGAGCGAAGCTCAGTGCTCCTCACTGGTTAGCTGTGTGTTCAGGTGCTGACTACAATTTAGTCTTCTTCTGTTTGGGTTTTGGCTTTCTTCATGACAGTTTGCTTTCCACAGATAGTTCATTTTTTTGGCTGGTTTATGATCTGCGAACTCTTTTAGCCTCAGGTTGCAATTGTTTCTACTAAATATATTTCTCATAAAAATGTTAGTGTACATGGAGAATACTATCATTCCTCAAAAAGAACTTGAATGGTTAAAGAACAATAAGTTACAATGGTAAGTTTAATGTGAAGACTGACAAACACTGGGTAGATTGACCTAGGTCTGCCATCCTGCAAGCCACAGTGCCACCCTAGAACTCTAATCTTCAGGCCATTTTGTAGAATAAAATTTTTATCAGTTTTATTTTTTTCTTTGCATGTTTTACTGTCTCTAACTGAGAAAATTAAATAATTATAAGAGACAATGACTGTGAAATGTTATTGACTCTCTGTTTTCAACATCATAGGCATGGGTCTTCAAAATATTAACTTCGGTTCTGACTTCTAATACATGAGAAGGTACAAAATAATTAAAATAATTTGACTATATGATAATTTAACTGAAAATTAAGATAAAAGATAATTTAACTGAAGTCTTATAAAAGCTTTTGGTATAAATACAGCATTGTTGTTAAATTTTACTAAGCTAATACATATTATTCTTTCCACTTGTACCAAGTCTATATAAGAGCCAAAAATAAAGGTTTTTAGTATTTAGAATTGGTTTTTATTAAAAATTTCAACATATAAGAAGTATATTTTTTCAAAAGTATTTATATACTCAAAAGAAACACAGACGATTAACTAGGGAGGTGGCTTATAAGAGAACAACAAAGTGAGACTGAATGCTTTCCTTGACATTTGTAACTCTTGTATCAAGTTTGAAGA
>NW_022196898.1:16324999-16325248 GCF_008632895.1 Mastomys coucha
AATTTATATTGAGAAAAATGTATTTTCACTATTGTTGTAGACGAGCATCTACATAAGACTGTTAAATCAATTGTTGTTTTATATCAAGCAGCTTTTATAATACTTATTTTTATAATATTTTATAAATTTTAAGGAATACAACAAAAAATATATCATAGGTATTGAATGGCGGGTCTATGGGAGGAGTGGTGGTACAAAGGGGGAACAAGAATGTGATTCAATTCTATTTAATTAAAATATGTTTTTAAA